>NW_021365254.1:0-870 GCF_001605985.2 Dendrobium catenatum | reverse complement strand
CTACAATAAACATTATCCTACTCCCCCTTTTAACATCACCAAAAAAAAATATCTACGAACTGACACTAATTCAGAAAAACACACTTCAAACAAAGGAAAACAAACAAATATAAAACATAAAACAAAAAAGGACAAAAAATATAGTCAAAGCAAGAAAAACCTAATATCATATAATGGAATGAACCTATGAATAGAAATAAAACACAAAATCATGCATAAAAGAGTAATAAAATACAAATACAACAAATAAAATAAAATAAAAGTAAACACAGAAAAATCTTAACTTACATGTACTCCAATTTTTCTAGACATGAATATCAATGACCCAAAGACTATCCCTAAATGTGCTAAAAGTATCAAAAAGGAGGGGTTTGGTCTCTATGTATCATAGAATTTTAAATATTATATTTTTCATCAAAATAAAGATGTTATACTTTTCTCATGATCCATTGTTGTTCCAATAATTTAACCTAAGTGCAATCATCAAAATATCAAAAGTCTAATTTACCTTATTTTGCATTCACTTATTGATAGGTCCAAATATATTCATATGAGATAATTTCAATCATATTTAGTGTTATCATTATAAGTTAAATTCTATCTTTGTTGAGTTATGCATTGATAGGTCCAAATCCATCTACATTAAGTATCTGTAAGTGAACATGGTGGTCACTATAATTTCAATTTAATTGGATGATCACTTGTATTCTTTTCCTACTTATCATGCTTAACAAAGGTGATTGAAGGTTCTAACATTGAAATTCTTTTATTTAACCATCACTAGGTGATTTTCCTAAGAGAATACAAGCTAGTATGCCATGATACAATCATCGCTTAACAAAAATTATTTTCCAAAATAAGAATCACCAA
>NW_021365253.1:0-1047 GCF_001605985.2 Dendrobium catenatum | reverse complement strand
AAAAATTTTGTTCAGATGAACCCATATTCATCCCAGGACGAAGTGAACCGACTCTGAAAATTTTTGTGACGTCCTGTAGTTTTTGGGAACCGACCTATAGAATAACCGTTCATACCGAACGAACCTAGTTCATACGGGATGATGATCGGGTATGTATTTAGTTCGTACCAATATACATTTGGTTCGTTTCCAACACATTTAAGTAAAATTGTCCAAAATGATCCATGATCGTACGGGACGATCCAATGCTGACAGACTTGAAAATTTGCAGTTTTTTGGATGATTTTTCTTATCTTTCATGTAAATAGTCGAATTTAGACTGCCACTTAATCTTTTTGCTCACTAATCTTCGTGCCTATTGAAAGAAGAGTCAATGAGAGAGTGTGAGAGAGTGTTCAAAGGGGAATTCTTACTATTGGAGCATGAAGGCTTCACTTGGTGTTTAAAGGTAAGAATTTTTAGTTTTAATTTGTGATTATTTCACTCTTTTTCTTCCTTCTAGATTTCTTTTGAGAAGATCTGTCAAGGAGATTTGGTTCTCTGTCGACACTGGGAGATTGTGAAAGGATGAAGGGTTCTCTGCCCACACTAGGAGAGTGTGAAAGGACAAAGGGTTCTCTACCCACACTAGGATAGTGTAAAAGGATGAAGGGTTCTCTGCCTACACCAGGAGAGTGTGAAAGGAAGGACGATTCTCTGCCCACACTAAGAGAGTGTGAAACGACGAAGGGTTCTCTGCCCACACTAGGAGAGTCTGAAAGGATGAACTGTTCGTTGCCGCACCGGGTAGTGGTGAAAAGAGTTTTTATAAAGGATTCTTCGGCTTGTTGTGAGTGCAAAAGGAGAGTCACTAGTGGCATTAGTGCAATACTCGGATGATGCCTCTAGGGAGTTGATGTAGGTCGTGTTTGACCGGACCACTATAAATCTTATGTCTTTTATTTTTTGCTACTTTTAATTTTCTGCTTTACTGTTTTTAAGTTGTGGTTGAAAAACTATTTCTACAAAAATCATTAAAGTTTATTTTTTGGATAAAATATTCAAAAG
>NW_021365252.1:0-206 GCF_001605985.2 Dendrobium catenatum | reverse complement strand
TTTTCCCCTTCTTCTTGCTCTTTTAGGAAAATAATAATAAAAGGCATGAAGAGAGATAATATTTAAGCAAATAATGAATCTAATTTATCTCTTATTAATGCCTATTATTTATTTGTTAGGTTGTTACCATTCCGCTGTTGTCAATCTGTTGTTATGATTGTCTTTTGAATGAGAAATTATTAGGTACGGAGTGCGGACGGGAGAAC
>NW_021365251.1:0-260 GCF_001605985.2 Dendrobium catenatum | reverse complement strand
ATATATATATCATGTGTAAACTTATACATGGTGTGTATAATCCTTATACATAGCGTGTATAAACTTCTATATAATGTGCATAAACTTATTCATAGTTTATATAATCCTTATACATAACATGTATAAACTTGTAAATAGTCTATATAATGCTTATACATAGCGTGTGTATAATATTTGAATAAACTTATATATAGTGCGCCTAATGCTTGTAAATAGTGTGTACAATGCTTGTACATATAATGTATAAACTTGTATATAGT
>NW_021365250.1:0-224 GCF_001605985.2 Dendrobium catenatum | reverse complement strand
TTAATTCTATTCCATATTACTAATTCTTTTGAGCTCCTGGACAACATGCATGTTAATAGCACAAAATAGCATGCGCATGGCATGCGACGCATTGCGTCACATTATAATAGTTCAAGCTATTTATGCCATGCATGGGTAACGACGCACAAGTTAATGCATAAATAGCGTGTGCTATTTTGTTGATAAGCTATTAGTTGCTAAACTCTTTTTTGTGGTAAGACATA
>NW_021365249.1:0-271 GCF_001605985.2 Dendrobium catenatum | reverse complement strand
TTCTTAAAGAATTTATAAAATTCTCTATAAAAAATTTTATACCTGCCAACCAAACTCTGCTACAAGATTTAGCACTTCAAATTCCCACTGTTCCAAAGTCACTGTGCTGATTTTCAAATAGTTCCTGAACTGTTACAGTGGTCTCAAGCACTGTGCCAACCAAAGAAACAAATTCTGCACTCAGCCGAAGTCTACTCTAAGTATTCCACAGAAATATGCTACAGGACTCTTGGTCGAATGCTTCAACAAGCCTTTCTACTCAAATTCTTAC
>NW_021365248.1:0-388 GCF_001605985.2 Dendrobium catenatum | reverse complement strand
TCTCCGCCTTGTTGTGGGTGCTAAAGGAGAGTCACTAGAGGTATTAGTGCAATGTTGCAGATCTATTACTTATGATTTTGATGATAGCAAACATTCTTTTTCTCTATGACTGCTTTCTACTAACATTTTAGGTTCATAGGATCGGACTGCAATTTGGAACCAGCTCAAGATTGGGTAGACTAGGTCCGAGTCAGTTTATAATCTTTTTTTTTTCTAGAGTCTGTTGTATTTATTGTGGGACCTATTGAGTTGTAACTTGGAAGATTTCCTGTTATTCCCTAAAAGATTTCTATTTTTGGTAATATCGGCCGAGACGATATTTATATCATTTTGGACGATAAGTCCAAAATTAGAAACCTGAATTAGGGCATCCACATTAAGGCAGCCA
>NW_021365247.1:0-676 GCF_001605985.2 Dendrobium catenatum | reverse complement strand
TATATAGAGGCTTCAAATATTGTTAAACTTTATGAACAATGCTTATTATGAATTATTTGTTGTTGGTATAATATAAATTAAATATTCATATTGAAAGAAATCTTATTTAATGATGGTGTCAATATCAATCGGTATGAGCGCTCGGTACCCTTTGACACCGCTCGGTACCACTTGATACCAAAATTTCCTGATAGTTGGGTACTTTAAGCTCCAAAGTTTGGTACTTCTAGTTATGTAAAGTAGGTATAGCTCGATACTGATGCTCGGTACAAGCTCGATATCAAAATTTTCTATTCTTAATTTTATTTATTTATTCTCTATTATGTATGGATATTCTCCAAAGATTCATTTTCGATGTAGAATTTTAACTTTTAGAAAATTTTGCAATCACTTGGTTGCTACATTCAGAGAACAGTTTGTTGATAGACTTAGGCAGCTCTACATAAATCAGTTCCTGGTATTGCCTGCATTCCATCAAAATGTTCCCCTTGTGTATATGCTTCTAACGATGTGAGAGATTCGAAAGAAGTGTTTTGTTATAAATGGACATATGCTAGAGTTCACTTCTAATGAGGTTGCTCTGATGCTTAGATTGCCCAATAGAGTTGTTAAATTTGTGCCGGGAAATGGTAGAATAGGTGGAAAAATAGCAAATAACATCAAACATTACATTAAA
>NW_021365246.1:0-1980 GCF_001605985.2 Dendrobium catenatum | reverse complement strand
AAAAATTTAATTTGGGACGCTATAAGCAAATAGCGACCAAAAATATTTAGGGTCGGTGATTTTGCGCCAGTAGCCTCGTCCCTAAGGGCTTTTGCGACCAAAATTTTTTTTTGTTAGGTTGCTAATTAAGCGACCTCTAATTAAGTACTTGCGTCGCTAAAAATTGGAACTAAATTAGCGACCTTTTTATTTGGACGCTAATAATATTTTATTGAGCTATTTAATAATAATTTTAATAAATAATTTATTTATTACATTTTTCCTTTAGCGACCAAAAAATAAAAAAAAAAAAAAAAACATTAGCGCCCAAAATGAATGATCAACCTAATAATCACATGCCCCTAGCGACCAATTTTGTTGGTCACTAATTACCTATTTTCCTGTAGTGCTACTTCATTAGCAATTGCTACATGAATCTTTTTAAGTAGACTCCCATTTTGATATTAATGTGGAGTCCCATATAGTTCCTATTTGGATTTCTTTTCCCAATTTACGTCCATATCTTTTTTCCCCATGCATACTTCATGTATTGTTGGGGTCTCTGTTTGGTAGATCTTTGAGAACGGATAATGCAACAATTAATGGTTCTCGACCATCTATTGCTTCATACTTGTGGAATTAGATGTTACTAAAAGATACACTTCTCATGTTTGGCTCGATTCTGAGTCTATGAGGTTCATTCAATCGGTTAAAATGGAAGAGTTTCCTTCGTATTGCTTTCATTGTAAAACCTTCGGTCATTTGAAGGATGATTGTCTGATTTTATTTCCAAATTAGAATGCTGCTCCTCATGTTAAGGAAGGGGATGCGGTCGATATTCCTGCTTTGCATGACCTTGATGATACTATTCCAGCCAATGGTTTGGTTGGGGTGGTTCAAGGTGAGTTGGTGTCGAATCAAGTTCTAATTTGTGCTCGTGATGATGATGATGTTTCTCATTTACCTAATGTTGCGGGGCTTGAGATTATGTCTATTTTAGATAAGTAACCATGTGATGTTGTTTTTCATAGTTATGGTGATTGACTTTTTATCTCCTGTTGTCATTAATCAGGAGGTGGCAGGTGGGCTTTTGGTTGGATCTGATGATGTGGGGGTTGGTGTTACGGCCTTGTCTCATGTTGCGGTGGAGGTTGAAAATGAGGTGGAATGGGCTGTTGGTCAAGCCGAAGTGTGTGTTGTTTCGTCTAAGGACGTGGTTACTCCTAGCCCTATTGCTGGGTCGGTTTTTCCTACTCTTGTGGGGACTAGTAGTGGTTCTATATCTCCTATTAATATTGGATCTTTGGGAACTGAGGCTCTAGTTGAGGTGCTTATTGTTGTTATGTCCCCTAATGTTTTGAATGCTCGTTTTGTTTCTAATTTGGGGGTTACTTGTACTGCACATTCGAGTTGGCTTGAAGGGTCTTCCTCACCGCGTGGTGAGGTGAGTGATGATGTTGGTGATGTGCAGGATGATTCTTGTCAGGACTTGTATGGTTTAGATGTTTGTCAAGTTGTTAAGAAAGCTTTCTCGCATGGCAGTAAACGTCGTCGAAGGAAATCTAGAAAGTAGCTCTGCTGTTTTGTTGAGTGGGTTTATCTTTGCTTAATGATATTTGTTTTGTTGAGCGGATTTATCATTGCTTAATGATATTTTGCTGTTGGTTCTTATTTGGCCGGTTATTTGTTGGGTTGCGTGTTAGGTCTGGGGGAGATGATTCTCTCCTTCCTCTTTTTTTTTTCGCTTTGTATGTTATTCCCCTCCTTATCTGGATTGGTTTCGGGTCGTTTGATTGCTCCTGTTAACCGTTTTTGGGTTGCTTACTTGGAGGCTTATTGACGTATGTGGCTTTCTTTTTTGTATTTTATTGTATTTCTTATTTGCTTTGCTTTTATTTTCATGTAGTAGATAGGATCTCAAGCTCTCAAGTTTTATTTCAAATGTTGTTCTTTTAGCAAGCTTCTGATCCTTTAAGGACGTGTAATTTTTACCAGTAATAA
>NW_021365245.1:0-282 GCF_001605985.2 Dendrobium catenatum | reverse complement strand
AATTCTATATTATTCTATTTACATATTTAACACATAAAACTTTAATATTACTTACATACAACCCATAGTTCATTTTTATATCAAATATGAGTGATAGGAAAGAAATATGAGTGGCATATTTGATATTAAAATAGTATATGGTGGTATATATGTAATATTAAAATTTTGAGTGTTAGATATGTAAACAAGTGGCATGCATGTGCTCCGGCAAGGAAATTTGAATATAAATTAAAAAACCACCTTCGAAAAGCGCAGTCAAGATGGCCGAGTTGGTCTAAGGCG
>NW_021365244.1:0-1014 GCF_001605985.2 Dendrobium catenatum | reverse complement strand
AAATTTCTAGTTCAAAAAAAAAATTATACTAAAAAATTACTTTTAAAAATAGTAAGAAAATTATCTCAAATAAATTATAAATCATAACAACAAAACTTAACTTTCATCATTAATAATCATATTTTAATATGTATAAAATTATGCATCTAAATTAAATAGAGGATCTACTTGTGATAAAATTTATTAGAGAGGCTATTGGTCATCTTCAAAGAATTTAGATTGAGCCACAAACCTTAACACAATTTTTTTTTTAAGATTTCCTCCCCTAAATACATTTGAATTGTTGAGAGAGCTTTTCATCCGCCTCTTTCTTGTCTTTTGATTTATGATTTCAGGCTTCTTATTACACTTCATGAGTGCTTACTTCCCTTAAGGCTTTATCAATCGCCCTAAATTTTCATGGACCAAAGAGATTCTAAAGAACAAGCTTTCACCCCATTAATTATAAAGGTTCAGAAGCTCCACTATTAGTCTATAATAGTGACATTGTTGTTTAGGCCATTCTTCCCTATGCTCGAATTTCAAGAATTTACCACCTCTTATAAATTTTAATACCTGTAAAATAGGTAAACATCATCGTGTTTAATTCTCATCATCCATTACTAGTTATTTTCTCCTCCTTTTGAATTAGTTCATTTTGATATTTGAGGTTTGAGTCATATTCTAACCCACTTATAGTTTTGCTATTTTGTTATCTTTATTGATGATCATTCTCCAATCATTTTAGTATAATATTAAAATATTGATAAAAAATCATTGGCAATTTTGCCAAAAAAATTTTAAAAAATTCCAAGTTCAATTTTAAGCAAACTCAATTGTATAATTTTGTTCTAAAAATGACATTCTGGTACTTGATGTAACAGCCCAAATTCTTTAACTATCGAGATACTGTCCGCTTTGGCCTAAAGTTCTCACGATTTTGTCATGTTGGTATAATTTACCAGGAGATGACTCATCCTAGGATTTCTCCGGTATGAACACACTTAACTGTGAAATTTCTTAATGAAATTCCAA
>NW_021365243.1:0-383 GCF_001605985.2 Dendrobium catenatum | reverse complement strand
TAGTACATAGTATGTGCACTCATAGTCCGGACGGTTCTTCCTGTCCTGACTCCACACGGAAAAATTACTCCTTTGAATGATATAAGTGCATGCATCAATTTGTTCATCAACCTTTCTTATTTGACTAAATGATAATCTGATTGGCTCGTAAAAGTGGTCGCTAGAAATTTTAATATTACAAGATTTTATTTTAATATTTTTTTAAGAGATAATCTATTAATATTTATTCTCAATATTAAATAAGTAAATTTATTAAATACAAATAACTAACCAATCATACCCTACTATATGCCCTCTAATAATTAAGAAGAATTTTCAAAATATTTAATGATTAGCTTACCTTGATTTCCTAAGCCTAATGCAATAATTTATCATCTTTAAAT
>NW_021365242.1:0-265 GCF_001605985.2 Dendrobium catenatum | reverse complement strand
TATTTAACGACTTGTACTAATCGTATAGGATGATATCCTATCGGCCTGGACTAAATAAATAAAAATCTTCTGATCATCCCAAATCATCCTGACTGATTGAGTTTAATTTGTACTGATCACACAGGACTTTATATTGTCTTAGACGATAAAGTCGGTTTGTTGTAATTAAGAGGTATTATGAAGCTCTTTTATATAAGACCTCTTATTTTACCCAAGAGATTATATTTTGCTATTGTCTTGACTTGAGAGAGCTTTGAGCAGAGGG
>NW_021365241.1:0-325 GCF_001605985.2 Dendrobium catenatum | reverse complement strand
AATTCAAAATTATAATTATAATTAGATAAGGATATAAATGATTGACTATAAATAATAACAATGTTATAAAAAGGAAGACTAAATTCGCCTATAGAGATGACAGTCTCTAACTTCACAGGTATCTGTATTCTTAAAAATCTCTTCCTATCTCTCTGAGATTACCCATTATATTATACATAAACTTCGTTTAAAACAGCTTTGTTACTACTTCTAAAGTAGCTTTTATGTATAAAATTTCTTGAATCAGAATTTTTTATACTAAAAAACTGTTTTAAAAAGCAATAACAAAGTTGTCCCAAACGAAATCTTAAGTCATTAACAAACT
>NW_021365240.1:0-206 GCF_001605985.2 Dendrobium catenatum | reverse complement strand
ATAACTAGAGTTATCTAATTTCATATATCAATAATAAATAATATAAATAAATTTTATAATTCAAAATATCAATACACATCTATATTCATTGATCTAAACATAAATCATATACAATACTCAGGAATCATAAATGCACAACATATCCTTCAATTTATGAGTACAAAAGAATAATTAAAATAAAAACTAAAATCCGAAGAATCATGATT
>NW_021365239.1:0-452 GCF_001605985.2 Dendrobium catenatum | reverse complement strand
TGCATGTGTACTCTTCCATAACTTAGATGTAAAACGATCATCTCTATCTGATACAATAGCCTTAGGAACTCCATGTAATCTAATGATTTCCTTCACAAATAATTTAGACAATTTATCCACTGAATCAGTCTAACGGATAGGCAGAAAATGGGCTGACTTGGTGAGTCTGCCAACTACCACCCATATACCATCATGCCCTTGTCTTGATTTAGGAAATCCTGTAACAAAGTCCATAGCTATTTCCTCCCACTTCCATTCTGGAATTGGTAGAGATTGCAACATTCCACTGGGTTTCTGATGTTCAGCTTTAACAACTTGACACCTTTCACATTTAGCCACATAATCTGCCACATCTCTTTTTATTCCTGGCCACCAAAACAAAATCTTCAAATCTTTATACATTTTTGTGCTTCCTGGGTGAATGGAGTAACTGGTATTATGTGCTTCAAACA
>NW_021365238.1:0-305 GCF_001605985.2 Dendrobium catenatum | reverse complement strand
GGGAAATTGTACCTATATCTTTTCTTATGCTCTCTTTGTCTCACTTCATTTTACAAACGCAATAATCGCTCAAAACAGATAAGAGGCGCATTAAAAATGTATATAAAGTATAGCGTAACTCTTCAAGTGAAATAAGAATAATAAAGAAGAAAAATTGTTCAACATGACTCGTAACACTATGGTGTTAGGTTTTGGAGTGTCGTAGCGCTCAACTCTTTGTCTTAAACCTGACTCACAATGTTGCGACGATTGAGGTTGGAGCACTGCCGTGCTCTGCTTTCTATCTCCAGCCTGAGCTTAAAGAG
>NW_021365237.1:0-1208 GCF_001605985.2 Dendrobium catenatum | reverse complement strand
ATAAATATAAATATAGATTTTTTCAAATTTAATATAAAAATATATATTTTTTTATTACATTTTCAAATTAGAATCTCCAAAATTTATAAAAATATTCATAAAATAGTTCATGTTTTAAAAAAATTGGTGAAGTCAGTTTGTGAAACGGACATCTAATGGTCCCAAAATCCCACTTGTAATGACATGTATTAATTTTTTTAGGATTTATATCAATGCAAAAAAATTAGAAAAAAATTTAGGGTAATTAGAGCACAATAAGGTCTATATATGTTTTGGAGAAGGCATATTGTAATTTAGGATTATAATGACTCTTAAGAAAATTATTTAATTTGATCATAATATGCATTATTATATAATCTACTAAGCAAAAATTATCAGAAGTGATTTAATTTGACTCCAAATTAAGCACTGAAGCATGATTAAAATTTTTGAGATGTTTGTTGAAGGATGAAATAGTTTACAAATCTTGCATACTTATATTAAACTTATATTCAAGTTGAGCTTCTCAACGAGATAAATTCAATTAAGTTCACTTAATTTTGAGATTTTAGGGCAGATAAAAGTTGTATAAATGATAAAAGATAAAAAAGATTCAATATTGTTCATTCAATTGGCTTTTATAAAGTTTTATGTAAATTAATCAAATTGCTAACTCTTAAAAAGTATAAATAGGCCAGCATTTTTTATATGAAACGATTATTGACCTAAATTTTGTAGATTTGACTCTCTGTCTCCAGGGTATATATTCTTTCTTTCTTTGTTCTTATAATTTCTAGAATCTTTTACTTCTGAAATTCTCATTATATTTTTTACATTACAGTACAGTAGAAAAAGTCTATTTTCTATATACAGTAAAAGAAGAAGATATTTTTTCTAAAATTATTCTACATAATAGAAAATGAAAAATAGTTGTATTGGAATTAGAATAGAAGAAGTGAGTAAAAAGGTTTCTAGATGGTCAAACAAATTCATTGAGAATTTGGAAGAAGATGAAGAAAAAAATGAAGAAGACTTGGAGGAAGACGATCATGAGATTCATTCAAGAAGAGTCAAAAGTGTAGTAATTTATAACGATAATGATCAGAATGCCAATTATATGTGATAAAAATGATGATCAAATGGAAGAGGAAGAGGTGGCTTTTGATGCGTTATTCACAACAATCAGATTTTTGTCTCAATCTAATCAAAGGATCCATGCGTGCTCAAAA
>NW_021365236.1:0-296 GCF_001605985.2 Dendrobium catenatum | reverse complement strand
ATTTTAGTGAAATCAATATTTGTGACATTTCAGGAAATATATCTTTAAGAAACTTATATTTTAGTAAAATATAAGATAAATAATAAACAAAACTGTTACGTGCAATAACATTCACAACGGTAAGAGATATAGAGTTTAAAGTCCTAACTTCGTATGAAAATTCAATACACACAATGATGAGAGAGATGGGTGAAACAATCATAAGAGACATCAAAATTTTCCTTAAAAAACTTGAACAAGGAAAAAATCATAGGGCCTCACCCAATTAGAATGATTATACTAAATTTTGTCTTTGA
>NW_021365235.1:0-230 GCF_001605985.2 Dendrobium catenatum | reverse complement strand
CTTTCGTCGAGCTTGGGGATCCAGCTCTGAATTCGCTGCGTTTTCTATTTCCACCTTTTTTTGGCTGGAGGGAATGTCTGCTTGGAACTTAACTAATATTGCTTTCTGTTTTTAAGAGTTTCCCTTTGTTACGTTTTGCCCTGCTAGCCAAAGTGGTGGGAGGGCTTGGTTCTTGTTTTTTTCGAATTGAGCTTGCGTTGTTTTGTACTCTGACTGCATATTTTGGTGTG
>NW_021365234.1:0-982 GCF_001605985.2 Dendrobium catenatum | reverse complement strand
TTAAATTAATAAATTAAAAATTCTAAGAATTTTCCAAACATTTGAAAATACTTCCTTAGGTCATTCCTAATCTTTGGAGGTGATCGCAAGAGATTTGGGCTTCATTTAAATGAAAATCCCTAAAATACACTTAATTAAGCAATTATAATAATTCATTAAAAACCCAAAATTGGAAAAATCATAACTAATTTCAAAAAAATCCAAATTGAGTAAATTAAAATGCATTCAACTTCAATAAAAATCTATTACTTACTAAAAATATGATTATTTTAGAAATATGCATAAATAAAAAAGTATCTATTACTTACTAAAATAATGAATATTTTAGAAATACACCTAAATAAAAAAGTCAACTCCTCGGTCAACTGTAGTTCAATAATTATGTCTAAATAAAAATCATAACTTTCGATAGAAAACTCTAAATCTAATAAACTCAAAGTCTAACTACTCTCCATAGGGTTTAATATTTAATAAAAATATTAGGACTCTAAAACTTAGTTTGTTTATAAAAGTCAATTTCAGACTCCTTTGATCTAATAGATAGGATGACCTGGACATTTAAAAATTTGCTAATTCAACTTAAATTTTAAATAATATTTTCCCAAGAATTAAAACTAACCAACCAACTAATTAATTAAAATTAATCTGAAGACACGAATATTTAAACTTCAATTAAAATTTCCCCTTGATCTTTAACAAATCAAATCAAAAATAACTTAAACTAATTACCCAACAAAAGACATACCTGAGACCACACAGCTTTCTACACACACATATGTTGACCTCATTTTTGTATGAGGTCACTTGGACTACTCTTGATTCTAAAACAATTTAATTTCCAAATTAATCTAAATTCTAGAATCCTCCTAGAATCCTGACCTTAGGATCTATGCTAGGATTCTTCTAGAGCTTAAACCTTAGGAGCTACTCTGGATCCTAAACTTTTTCTAGACTCCAAGTTCTAGGAATTTCTTAGGCTCTA
>NW_021365233.1:0-1480 GCF_001605985.2 Dendrobium catenatum | reverse complement strand
TACATGGCTCATAATGAGATTGGGCATCTCCTTGAACCACAACCGGCGATGGAGCTCCAGCGATGAAGGTGATAGGTCAATCTCGATGTCCTCCACCAGCATCTCCCGGACCGATAATAATTTTCGGTAACTTCCTGTCGTCGTCTGGCTGGGAACGAAAGGAAGACGATGCGAGGCAGATTTCTGATGGCGTTTAGACGGAGTAGTAGAATTGAAGAAAATGAGAGTTTGAGATGGTATATGAGTAAATATAATAGTTTGAGTGTTGAATATGTATTTTGAATAGTTTCAAGTGTTATGTATGTAAAAATCCCTTTTTTTGTGTACTGGTGTTATATGCCGTTGTGTACCTTGTGACGTAACACATCTTGATTCGCATCTGAACCGTCCAGCGACCACACATAATAATTTCTCCTTATATTTATCAATCAAAGTAGCGACATAATTTTAGAAATATTATATTAAAAAAATAAATAACATAATATAGCATAATGGAAATTTGATATAAAATAAAGATAAGTTGTGATTCTTAGATATTGATAAAGACTTTTCAAATGTGAGATAGATCTACATGATATTGTTGTTGGGATTCATTTTATTTGGCCAAAGTTCTGGAGAGTTGTTATTTTAAAAGCTTTGAATAAATCTGCCTAACCAACCTTTGGGGTTGAGACAGTAGAAGAGTTGTTTTGAAGGGCAAATTATTGCGTCCGGTGTCCGGATTCGTCCGGACACCAATTTGGTGTCGCCACGTCACCCAAATGCATCGCCGCATCGGGACCCAGTGTATTTGGGTGACGAGGTGTCACCGGATTGGATGTCCGGATATCCGATGACCGGACGCAATAATTCGCCGTTTTGAAGACACAAACAATGTTATTCAAACTTAAAATGGCTTCATAATCATTTATATAGTTATGAATGGCCTTGTTTTTTAGGTTCCGTTTAAGACAGGCATCTTGTTTTTTTTTTTTTCCCATATCATGATTATAATTTTATTTTAGAATTATTTTTTTTTTATAAATTTCTGCACTTAGAAGTTACTTTTTAAACAACTTTAAAAACAAATTGCTTTCTTTGTAATAATGTTATAACCAACTTTACAAAAAGTAGTAGCTATCCCAAAATGTTTGGGATGGTAACAGTGTTTTATAAAGTTGATTGTGAAGTTGTCGTGAAGAAAAAAATTTCGCTGTTATTGTTGAAGAAAACATCTTTTGATCACTGCATAAGATTTAAAAAAAAAATGAAAAAATAGCAAAAAGTAGTAGCTAAATCAGATTATGATTGTTGTATAGAAAATAAAGCAACAATAGGTGTAATGCTTTATAAAGTTGGTTATATTGTTGTTGTAGATAAAATAAAGTCGCTATTATGGTTGTAGAACATAGCTTTTCATCACCGAAATTTCTCAAAAATAATAAAAAAATGAGCCACAGTGCTAGTACTTCCAATGTTGCATCATTCTGAAGGGAAAAAA
>NW_021365232.1:0-210 GCF_001605985.2 Dendrobium catenatum | reverse complement strand
TAAGCAATACTTAATCGTACTCACTATTAATTAATATTTTAATTAATTATTAGTCATTAAAGTGTTAAATTATGAAATATAAATTTTAATTGTAAGAAATTTTTTATCAAACCTAATTAGATTAAGAAGGTAATACTTATTATATATTAAAACCCCAATTACTTATTAGTTAGTAAAGTATTAAAATGCAGGGATGTACATACATGGAAC
>NW_021365231.1:0-268 GCF_001605985.2 Dendrobium catenatum | reverse complement strand
AATATAATTAGAAGATGTGAATAATTCAACTAGCTCATCAAATAAGAATGAGGATAAAAGTGAAGACACCCTAGAGAGCAATGAAAATATTTTTGATTATGAGTAGCTTTTGTAATTTAGAATCATAGTTTTTATAATTTAGAATTATAAAATTGTAATTTTTGTAATATTTCTGAATAGTTTTTATATTTATAGAATTGTACTTTTTGTATTCTGAACAATTAAAATATTAATCATTATTTTGTATTATGTAATTTTTTATTTTATA
>NW_021365230.1:0-527 GCF_001605985.2 Dendrobium catenatum | reverse complement strand
CCTCGTATACTTGCTCTACAACAAATGGGCCTTCCCACATGGGCTCAAACTTACCACCTCGACGACGGCGCTAGATGATAGGCCTACGCAAGATAAGGACTAACTCACCGACCTGAAAAGCACGGGGTCGGACGAGGCGATCATGGGCTTGGGCCATCCGAGCCTGATATAACTTAAGGTTCTGATGATCTTGTAAACGGAGCTCTTCTAAACCATCAAGTTCTTCCAACCGTAGTCGGACATTATCCTCGTGGGACAAATTGTAGCTAATTGCTACACGCAACGAAGGGAGCTCGACCTCAAGTGGGAGGACGGCTTCAACCCCGAAAGCTAAAGCATATGGTGTACACTGAGTAGGAGTACGGTATGTAATCCTATAAGCCCATAATGCTTCAGGCAATTTATCGTGCCATTCTTTTTTATTTTCCACAAGTATTTTTCTTATCAACTGGACTAAGGTCTTATTGAATGCTTCAGCCAAACCATTAGTCCTAGGATAATAAATCGAGGAATACCGCCAATTTATG
>NW_021365229.1:0-9726 GCF_001605985.2 Dendrobium catenatum | reverse complement strand
TTGGTTTTTCCCCTTAACGGGGGAGACGCCGGGAGGCTACCGAAATTTTGTCTGAAATACAGACAAAGACTTGGAGCAGAATGAGATTTGTGGACTTGACTTAATCTACTTAATCAAACTTGAATCCAAATAAATAAAAAATGTGCAAATGAGATTGAACTTGTGCATTCGAACTTGAACTCTACAAGACAGCAGGGGACTACTTGAACTCAAATGAGTTGAACAAAGAACTAGAACATGACTCGAACAATATGAATGAACAAAAGTGAACTTGAACTCGAACCACAGGGGACTTTGGACTCAAGCTAGACTTGTGAACATTACTTGAGCTTGTTATTTGAACTCAAGCATGAATTTGTGGATTTGGACTTGGATTCATATTTGAACATAAAATGACTTATAAATTTTTTGAATTTAAGTAAATTGAGATTTAATACATACTTGAGCTTGCAAATGAATACATGTAAAATTTGTAAGCCAATAGATTTTGCAAGTGTCATTCACTTAGTGATGAGGATGCTATTCGATGTAAACCTTCATGCAAATGACAATGATTGGATTGTGGCATTCATCCTAGTTCGTGCAAATTGTAGATGATAATTTTGATCATCTAACTAAAAATCAATGAATGTACAAGGATCTACAAGGGAAGTCCAAGATCTTACAACAAACAAAGATCCTTTTGAACTCATGCAATATACATGTGGTGAAGGAGATAGTTGGCTTACAAGCATGAATGAAGTGCAAGAGAATATAGTAGCTTGCAACCAATAATGATAGCTAGATTGTGAATGCAATGATCTCCCTTCAATCAACATCGATGAGTCAAAAAGAGACTTCTTTCATCCACTAGCAACGATCAAGACAAATTCACAACTTGACTATGAGTAATGAATGAAATGAGGAATGTCAATGGATAAATGAAGGAATTGTGGTGGGTAATATTGCAAAAGAATTATTCACATGCAAACAAGGGACTTGTAGCAGGAGGTCTACATACGAATTCAACGTTCATTTGATTGTAAACATTCATCAACAAGGAACTTTTAGAGGACATTCAAATCAAGAATCAAAGTACAGAGATTCAATAAATAAATCTTGATCATTTAAGCAGATACCAGTGAGCACACAAAGATGTATAGTGGACAAGGAAGGTCCCTACTACACCTCATTCACAAGTAATAAGTAAGAGGAAGATACATATGCACACATCAATGAACATTTCAATCATGTTCACAAGCAAACGAATATAATCACAATGAATGTAGCACCCTACCAACCAATATGCATGAAGAGGTTGGTGGCAAATGTGAACTCCCATGAATTATCTTAGGAGACCTGTTACACGTACAAAGTTAAAGTGCCATCTACGAATAAGTACAAAAGAGAATTGCAGTAGATAGGAAGCTCCTGCAAGCTGATGTAGAAGACCCGTTGACTCCCAATATATCATCGACAAGCAAAAATGATTACCAAAAATGCAAATGCATATGAGTTGCTATAAGAAGTTTGTTGCACATACAACAAATTGTCTGTGAATGAATACAGAAGCACTGCAATAGATGCAATCATCTACGAAAGGCAGGAGATTAGTTAGTGCACTATGACCCGCCTACGAAAATCAACAAATAGTGCACGACAGTCTACCTGTACGAAGCAGCGAACAATTCTATACAGAAGCTGCTACCACCGGATCTGCAACTTCGTACAAGCAGACAGAAGGCGTCTACCAAGTTTCAAAATATCCCGCACGTGCACTTAAATTGTATACACATAGGTCACTAAAAAGGGGGTAAAATAATCTAAACCCGCAAGGGCCCCGGCGAGCGTGTTATTGTAACACGGACGTCTAGGGGGATGGCTTTGCGGTCGGCTGACAAGTGAATTCGTGTTCAACCCGATCCTCCTATACGGATCAATAGGAGTCGACAAGGTTCGAACTCTCAAACAAATAACGGATGAGGGACCAGTATATTTGTTTAATACATTCATATAGGCCTTACCAATAAGAGAATTCACTATCAAGGCAAAGCCTACGAAAACCCCGATCCTCTGTCAACAGCCGAGAGTGACAAGGTTCAATCCATAAAGAAAATGACCCACAACACCCGATGATGCCGTTGTTGAATGCAGATTCTCAACCGGAGGGGTTTCTAATTATTTTTATCAAATTATTCTCCAAATATCCAAAAATCCCATACAATATCTCATAAAACTCCACCCAAGATTACACCACAAAATCCTAAAAATTCCAGAAACACTCCCACAAATCTCAAAACCGAAAGAAAAAACCAAGAGAAATATAAATATTTAAATTTGGAAAATCATCCATCCGTTCTAGCAAATCTCGCTCCAATATGCAGATCGGCAGCCAAAATCCGAATCACGTCTTGGTGGAGGAATGCTCACAGAAAACTCTGCCAGAGCCAAATGCCTAGTCGAAGATCCACTGAGGATCTCATTCTCAAAAAATCTATTGCCAGTAAGTGACGTGGTACGTGTCCTTAACCGGCAGTTTTGCCGCGCAAATGGCAGCAGGAGTAAATCTGTTATGGACCGGGGCCCCTTCTGACGCGAAGTCGGTTCTTGCCGGCAAATGGCACCACAGATAGCGGGTTATGGCAGAGCCATATACGCTGCCTTAATGGCGTTAAATCCTGGAGGATATCGAATCAATAGGATATGATCGAGTAGGACACAAGCCCTCTGTTAGGCTAAGGTGGATTCAAATTTTGTCCTCCTTAGCAAGACATTCACCCCGGATGCTACAAGGTTCCCGCTTGGACGAAGCAGGACCCATGGTGCCCGACAAGATCCCTTCTGTTCAGGTTTGGGTCGATACCTCCCGACTAAGTAGACCAGGGATTCATCGATGACCCGGGAATCGGAACATGGATCTTGATGCGGTCTATCATCCATTCCCACCAACCTATCGCTTTAAGTGATAGATGGTACAATCTATTTTAGAATATCAAACTCCAAAAATCTTCCAACTTTCCGGAATCTCCAAGATCCGTTATCTCAAAGACCTCAAATCCAAACCTCAACCTTTCCAAAGTAAACTCAAGGTTTCTACCAATGTACCTAAACTCTATTGCTAGCTACTATATGCCAGATAAACACGAGTATTCTATACGTATCTGGATTGATCGACTAGCTCCTTAATCGAAAGTTCTCTCTACGTGATCTGGGGAGGGTAATTAACTATAGGGGTTGCGAGAGTTGACCTGAGTGCAAATTTTACTGCGCAAGAAACTGAACTCAGATCATAAATCCTCGCAAAAAATTGAGGGCGAAATCTCTGGGTAGTTCTTATCTACAAACCCATCTGCCTTCCAAAATTTACCCTCTGCGAACTTATGTTCGTTAAAACTCCCTATCGCGAATAGAAAGAGCGAGGCGGAGGCCGGGGCCGACATTTTCGGTCCCACACCGCTTCACCAAACCCTATTTCAGCTTTTTCCTTCCCCCCTTTTTTTTTAACTTTATTTCAGCAATACAGTTTCAAGAAATCCTTCTGAATTTCAAAAAAATTTTGATTTTAATATATGGTTTATCAGATTTCAACAAACATTAGCCAACACACATACATATTTATACCCAACAAATACTATGGTTACAAAATTTTGAAATCCTAAACTCCTTCCTCTTAATATCATTAACTTTGAAATCAGTTGCAGCAACTTTCTGCCCCTCCACTTCAGCCTTCAGCCATTTCCAGCGGACAGAAAGACTTACGGCCTTACGGGTGAGAGGAATAGGGAAAATTGCACACATCAATAGCTTTCAGTTAATTTACAGCTCAGGCCCAACATTCAAATTACAGCAGTTCTACATCAAATTTACAGCAGTCCCTTACTATTGCTCCTTCACGGTTTCCTAAATTCAGCCAACTGAATTTTCCTCAGCCATTCTCCAATAACCCTCAGAAGCACATTCGTTCCTCTCTTGCTCCCCGCTCACTCATGACTTTGCAGCTCTAAGCAAACAAACAACTATTTAATAGGGAAAGGAAATGAACTGGCTGCTGCTTTAATTAATTATAACTAATGTATTGAATACATTGGTGACTTGTGCTTTATAACCATATACAAGCACTTTCAAATCCATTTCCCAACTGTTCAAACCATCTGCCAATGCAATGCTTTAGGTAAGGGAACTATAGTGGAAACTGTTGTCATCATTTTATTTAATTAAATTTCAGGTATGATAAGGGCGGGTCACACTCCACATCCCCCCTTTCTTAAAAAACTGTAGGGAATGGCAAACAGAGAAAATCATATCAATTCCTAAAACATTTCAATAACACAATCATATTTAATCTTCATGCACTTAAAATAAAAACATTCAATTTTCTTCATGCACAATTAATACAATATAATTATAGAGTCACTAACCACCTAAAAGTATTTTCATTAAATAACAATTCACTTGCTACCTCTGCTTAAGACTCAATCTCATATCTACTAAAAATCAAACATAGTTTTAAAATTTTACCTGAGTCTTAGTCATTCTTCCACCTTATCCTACTCTTTCAATATAACAATTAGTCATAATAAAATTTGCGGGGAGCTATGAGGCTAAAAAGTTTTGCAATTCTATACCATAATCAAGTATATGGAACAAAATATTTATGTGTTATCAACAAGTGGAAGTAAGAATTGCCTGTAGTCATTCAAAGGGAAATATGCATAATATGAATTATTTAACATTGTTAAAAATAATATTGCATGTAAGAACTATTGTTCCATCTTTAACCAAATTTTTGGTGTCTCATAATGCCAATATATCACCACATGTTACATACTGCCAACATTCATTATCATGCCAAAATGTATTTTATATGAGTTTAATTTATTACATCACTAATATATAATTATCTTATATTTCAGTTTATCAAATCTTCCTTTTTTCCAACCTTAGGAAAATGCATTTTCACATGGTTTGATCTAGGTTTATAGGCCCGTATGGCAACCTAAAGTCGCTTGTCCTCTATTCGCCTTTAGGCTTTATTATTCATGGTCGTAAAAGCTTCCTGCGTTGTACTATTTCTATCGCTTCGTAGGCTTATATAATAGCCCATAGGCTGTTGATTTCGCACCATCTCTTTTATATTTGACTGTAGGCTTCATATTAGAGCTCTTAGACTCCTAAGGTCACACTATCTTTATCGCTCAGTAGGCTTCATATCTATAAATACCCAATATGTTCAAAATAAATTAAAGCAAATTAAACTTCCTCTAAACTGTTAATTTATTTTCATAAATTTTACTTTAAATTTCAAAACATTTTGACATATAGAGTATATTAAATTATTTAATCCATTTGTGTGTGTAATATATAACTATTTGTAATATTTTTAGTAATTAGTTAGTTTTAAATTAACCAAGTTAATTTACTCTTAAATTATATCTATTAACAGTTATTGCCATTATTTATTCCTACTACTTATAGTCACAACACTTAGCCATGTATGCATTGGGATTGATTCAAGAGGCTGGAAATCAATGACTGGACGAATTTTGGAATGTTCAATTTGCGAGTTTAGAGTAGAATTAAATATTGCTTAGTGGAATTCATTTTATAACTAAGGCATGCATTTCCTCTCACTGCCATTCCATGGCATTCCCTGGATTCGAAGCAGTTGCTTATTGTCGAGAGCTACTGGTCAAGGGAGCGGGAGTGGAGGAGGGCAGGGCTGTGCGATGTGGAGTGCTGCACGTGTAGTTAAGAATTTTTTAGGGCAAGGAAATTTAGGAAGGAAGTTTTAGGACTATAAATCAGTAATTGTATTCTTAATAGATGCTGGAATTTAATATGTGCAGAGATTTGCAATGGTTGGAATCAGTAATTAATGTTTGCTGAAATCTGGAGCTGCAGTTATTGTTAACAGAAAACAATGGTTAAGGTGATGAAATGAAGTGTTGCGTTGCTTAAATCAGGTAATACTACTGCTGCTATAGTTGCGAAATAAGCTATTATTTTAGTTGAAATCCAGTGGGGGAAAGAGAGGAAGAAATTGAAATCAGGGTAAGATAGTTGTTTTGAAATTTTAGTTTGCTGGTGTTGTTGTTGCTGGCTGTTTAAATTTAGAAAAGGAAAGGAGGGGGAAGTGAGGGAAAAGAGCTTTAGAAAAAGAGAAAGAATGTTGGATTGAATTAAGAAGGGATACATTGAGGTAATATAATATATTTCAAAATTTTAGGGTTGTTTATTGTTTAATGCATGTATAAATAAAGCAATTGTTTGTTTAGTTGTGTACAAAAGAAAAAAGGAATCAAAGTACTTTAGGTGAACCAATCATCTAACTATTCTTGAAAACGAGGTGTGATACCAAACGATGCCATAGGAAATAGCTAAAATTTTATATAATTGGCAACCTCACATTTTGTTATGTTTATAATAGCATTTCATTCCAGTTTTATATATGCATAAATTATTGATGATTCATTGGAATAGTGACTACACTAACACATCTTATGATTATAAAAGTGAAAAGATATGGAAATGTGAAATAAGTTATATATGGGAGAAACCCTCACAAGTAAAGTGGAATAGTAAAATTTATTAATGCAATATCACATTTTGTTATGTTTATAGCATTTTATTCAATTTATATATGTATAAATTGCTGATTCATTGAACTGGGACTACACTGCCACATCTTAATGATTGCTTAAAAGTGAAAGATATTGGAAAAATTATGAATATTAAGTTCATATATGAGGATAGACCCTCATAAGGTAAAGGCGAAAGACCTGACGAGGTAAGTCTACGCTTTAAATTTTAAAAAAATAGAATTCGGACCCAACCTTTAATTAAGAAACCTGGAATGGTTGCAAAAGCCTATAATTATCATCATGACTTGTTATAAATGTATTGAATAGTAAACAAGATAGAAAATGATGCCTATGCATTTTATGACAAGTATGAGATTTGCATGTGTTTTTTTAAATTCAATTGTCAACAATTTATTTCTTATACATTGCTTGCGTATTTCATTTGAGCTCTATCTTATTTTAATAGTGATTGTTTATTGCAGGACAAGGGAAAGAGCTAGTAGAGGTAGTAGTCAGACTGTTTACTACTCTTTTTGTGTACATACACTTTTTAGATGTTTTTGAGTAGGAGATGTACAGATTTTTGGGTATCGTAAGTAAATTTTTAAAAAGTTTTAATAAAAACTCTGTATTCAATTGCGATTGTGTATTATATTTGAGCATATTGCATATGCTCTCTGTTATTGAATTATTTTTTAAAGCATTGGATATGATTAGATATTGTTAGGATAGTTGATATGTTATTTCTTACTCATTTAAATTTCTGATATCAGTGTTCAGAATGAGTGGAAGGTCTATTCAAATTCTCCTTCTCTGTTATATTCTAAATTGATTTTAGGGGGTCAAAATGAGGTGTGACAATATCTAGCCAATAGGATCTTGAGATCGCATTGTCCCTATTACCCGTAAGCTCCTGAGATCGTTTATTGCCTTTATCACCCGTAGGCTTAAATTCATGCCGAGATTGCACTTCCCTTACTGGGTCGCAGCTTGTCCATTAGGGTTGCATTCCCCATTCACTAGCACCTAATATGATACATTCTCAGCTTTTTTGATCATTGCATTTTTTCTTCTAAGTTATTGACACGTGCCTTATGTTAAAAAACATGCATATATAGACAAATTTAATATAATTTGTTTGGTGTATCAACATATAGGTAGGCATGACTATATGAATGCCATAACACAAGGTATAAACCTAATATACTTGTCACATGATCGCATATATAACATGATTTCATAAATATACGAAAAATATTGATAGGGTTACATAAATCTTAATTTTAGGCTAATAATAAATGTATAATGTAGAGACCAATATTCCACATAACTAATTAATTTTTACCCATATACAACATACAAAAATCAGATTAGAGGCCTACATATATTAAACAAAATTCATATCTTACATTGTCGTTATGTGGACTCACAAGTTGGATATCTCTCATCTTTCTATGTGTATAGGGCACCTAGGACCAACCAAATCAATTATTTGCTGATCATAATTTAGGCTAAATTACAAATATGTAATGCAAAGAGCAATATCACATTTAATTAATTAATTTTCCCGGTATACCAATTATACACAATCAGAGTAAACGTACTATATTAATAAAATTGCATAATCTTACCTTTTCGCGGGACTCACAAAGTTGGTATCTTCATATTCTATCTTTTATGTATTAGACACCTGAACCTAAACCCAAAATCATTAATTATTGATCACACAATCTCTCTCAAAAATCATACAATTATTCAAGTCCAACAAACATACATTCCCAATTTTCACATCGCATACATGATTATAAGTATCAATTTCCTGAAGTACATGACCAATTCAATAACTGGAAACCCGTTTTAAAATTAGAAATATAAATACATCTAACTATATAAATCCTAACAATAAACTTTTATTTTAAATAGTAACATATGTTTCTTTAATCTTAGGAAAAAAGTAAATGGAATTTAATTCCCTAACTTCAATTCTTTGCAATGATTATAGTTCTATATGTTGAATGCTCATTCGACGCAGTAGAATACAATGCCATTAAAAGTGCAAAATTTTGTGAAAGTTAAAATTTCAGGGTTATGGTTAAATTGATCCTAATGTGGCATACAACCTGATCAAATTGGGTTTACAGGGGGTTCCTTCCATGGTAATTTTGACACTTCAATATGCCATTTGTGTAGTTTGTTTCAACAAATAAGTGACATTTGATTGTATCCAAGACATTTTGATTAGACTGCACAACATTTGGAATCCGTAGCTGTCATTGTTGCGCATCTGATCGCAGCTGATTTGTGGAGCATATGTTAAGGCAATAACATATTGAGATTGAATAGAATCATGGTTCGCACGGAGACGGATCATAAAATCAGGGAACATAAGGATCAAAATCTGGATGTAGGAAAGCTGCGGCAGTGGTTGCGATAAGAGGGACAGGCAAACATACGCATGGCTAGGCTAGTCGGAGAACCTTATCTGGCTGACCAACCCAGATATGATTAGTTTAAATTTGCTTTTATGAGCATTTCCTTTAAACTTAAGATCATGGTTGCTTCTTTTTTGTAGTTTTTTCCTTTCCTTTAAGAATTAGTTTAGGGAGGCTAAGGAAAAATTTTAGACCTAAATCATTTAATGTACCATTTCTATAATGGACTCAAACTAATTCTCTTTGCAAATTTTATCTTCTCCCTCCCTCATTTTTTAGTTGTGGGGCCCTGATTGGGACCAAAACAGTCGGACAAAATTACTCTGACCACTTCTACCTTTAGAACTTGTTGTCGCCTACTCTTTCTTCAACTCCTGCAAAAAAAAACCAAACCCCAAGCTGCCTTCTATATTAATGTTACCGCACCTGACGACCTTCATACGATAGACAAAACTACAAGGAGGGAAAAGAGAAAATCTGTTGCTATTTCCAGCAACTTAAGCAGATGGACAGAAGTGTGTTTTACTGCAAATTCAGACCTTGGAGGGAACTTTCCATGCCCAACAAAGACAAGTGTTAAATGATGAGAGGGGAAGCTATGTCAACAATAAACTCAATTGGAGCTAGCATATTTTGATTCATAGAACGTAGGGTTCTAAAAAAATTCATATAGAATTTCTTATTCCATTTTTAGTCGTTGTTCTGGATTAACTTCATACCAATTACTCTCTCTT
>NW_021365228.1:0-1327 GCF_001605985.2 Dendrobium catenatum | reverse complement strand
ATAGCATCTGCACAACCTCGAACTCGTTCAGTAATTAGTGGCTTTATCTAGCATGATCTGGACCCTTGATTTGAAAAATGGATGATCAAACGAATGAGGGTGCGATCCGACGTTGTTAATGATCCGCTATTGATTTCAGCATCATGACAATCATTGCCAATGATTGCGCGGTGTCGCAATCATTAGCAATGATTGCAAAACCATGTTTGCGGTTTAAACCAGCAAACCAGAGTGTGCCGCATGTCATCTGTTGCTGTTTTATTTATAATTTTAGTTAAAATATATAATGCTTTTTAAATCTAGTTTTCTTCAAAAATTAATTAAAAATAATTTATAAATCTAAAAATTAAATATTTTATATCATATTTTCCACAAAAAAATGTCTACTTTAATTTCAAATTATTATTTTACTTAAAATGTTAAGAATTATTTTAAATTAATTTTAAGTAATAATTATTAAATTTTTAAATAAATATTTAATTAAAATTTGATAAAAAACATTTCATAAATTTAAATTTTGTATAAAATATATATCTCTATTATGCCAGAGGGAATTCATTAATAACTTTTTAATAATGGATTTAAAATTTTATTTAATAATTAAATATTTTTGAATAATTATTATGTATATTAATATAGAATTAATATTTAAGTAATACTCATTAATAATATTAATTTTTAAAAAAAAAATAAGATAATAATATACTATTATTTTTGAAAAATTAGAAGAATAACTACCATCAATTTCTATTTTAAATTAATAATGTATGTTTTCCCACTTCAAGTTATTTTTATTAATCAAATATTTAAATTGCTTAATTAATTATAAATTAAATTAATTAATTTCTTTTAAAAATTATAATTTTTTTAAAATATTATTTTACAATTAGAGAGTTATTTATTTATATTATTTAATTTTTAATTAAAAAATATTTCCTAATGTTAAGCATTTTCATAATTATTAATTACTTAAATATTAAATAAGTAATTGTAAATTAAATATAATTACTTTATAAAATTATAAAAAATATATTTTTAATAATTAAATTTTAGATAACCTTAATATTTACATTTAATCTAATTTAATAATAAAATTTAAATATTTATTATTTTAAATTATTTAAAATAATCAATTAAAGCCTTTTAATTTCTAAAAAATTAATTTATTCTTTTTAAATTAAAAAATATGTATAATACTTTAATTTTTTAGAAAAAAATATGTATTTTAATTTAAAAATTCTTTTAAGATATTAAAAATATTTTTTGTATGTAATTATTATATTATACTATATAATTAAACTTATGCCTAATAATTTAAATATTTATT
>NW_021365227.1:0-563 GCF_001605985.2 Dendrobium catenatum | reverse complement strand
GTTAGTTTTGTTGAATCTCTTCCTTACTTCTTTGCAGTTGCTCGAGAGAATATCAAAGGAGAATATCTGGTACTCTGCCAACACCATGAGGGTGTGAAATGACAACGGTACTCTACTGACGCTAGGAGGGTGTGAAAGAACGACAATACTCTGCCGACGCCAGACGGTTGTGAAAGAACGACGGTTCTCTGTCGACACTTAGAGAGTATGAAAGGACGAAGGTACTCTATCGCACCAGAGATTGGTGGAAGAGATGTGATTTGTAAAGGGGTTTCCGCTTTGTTGTGGGGGAAAAAGGAGAGCTACTTTGGTAATAGTGAAATACCTGAAGAGGGAGTCTCCAGGGAGTGGACATATGTCTAGTTGGACCGAACCACTTAAATTTATGTGTTTTTTATTTTTACCACATTTTTATTTTATGTAATTTACTGTTTTGTGATTGAAATTCTTTTGTGAAAATAATATTCCAACAACTACTTATTTTAAAGAATCAGTATTTTAATTTTCCAGAAACAGTTTTGTAATCTATCAAGAGATTTTTAAAATAACTAATTTACCCCCCC
>NW_021365226.1:0-204 GCF_001605985.2 Dendrobium catenatum | reverse complement strand
ATCCTTCCACAATATTGCGATTTGAAAAGTGAGCCATGGATTGAAATTCAAAGGTTTTAAAAACTTATTTTATGAAAACTTGCTCTGATACCACTTGAAAGTGCTTTGATGGCACTAGAAAGTTTGTTAGGGATGTTAAGCCCTATGAACTTAGTCCCAAGCTAACCAAGAGGGGGGTGAATTGGATAATAAAAATTCTTTACA
>NW_021365225.1:0-247 GCF_001605985.2 Dendrobium catenatum | reverse complement strand
CTTGGTAAAACATATACGGTGATTTGAAAAATAAATTTTGTGAGTTCTCTATATATGTTGGATTAGTCTGATACCAATAGTGAAGAGAAGAGTGACTTATTTTGGTGCAAAGTTGACATATAGTATTAAAATGAGCATTTTTATCTCTGCATCCAGCTTGTGGGAATGATCTTCGACCGTGGTTTCCATAGTGATTGTTGAATCGCCCACGACCTTGACTACGAGATGTTGTGAATGCCATATAGTT
>NW_021365224.1:0-2484 GCF_001605985.2 Dendrobium catenatum | reverse complement strand
ACTGGCCTCCACTATCTTCAAACTTTATACTACAATTGCATCTTGGAATATTTGCGGATGTAGATAAATATAAATTTTAACGTCCTAGCTTTGTACGAATATCTAACATGCAATCAAATAGGAGAGATGATACAATATTCATAACACACATCAAATTTTTTACATAGAAAATCCTAAAAAGGGGAAAAACCATGGGGCCTAGCCTAGTTTGAATAAATCCACTAGTATTTGTAGTTGATTACAGATGAGGCCCTTCATTGGGAGGGAAGGCCTTGTCTTGATGTAATAAATATACATCATATAGAGTGTGTTCCATGGTGGAAACAAGAAGAATCACTGTTGACATGTTCATTTGGTTGGAAGGACCATAGTCCGTAGGCAACAAAGGTTAGAAGGAACATTGTCTGACGACGGAGGTCGGAAAGACCGTAGTCGGCGTGCGATGGATGTTAGAAGGATCCTAGTTGGTGGGTGACGGAGGTAATAAAAATCATTGTTTGGTAACGAAGGTTGGAAGGACTATAGTTGGTGGGCGACATAGGAAAGAAGGACATAATAGACGGGCGACAGAGGTCGGATGGATCATTGTCTAGCGATAGAGGTCAGAAGGAGCTTAGTCGGTGGGTGACGTAGGTCGAAAGGACCGTAGTCGGGGGGGTCGAGGGGGGGGGGGGTAACAATGGTTAGAATAGATGTTGTCTGGTGAAGGAGGTCGGAAAGAACATTGACAGGCGAAAGCCTGATGTTGGGTAGAAATCTGACGACAGGTAGAAGTCCGGCATCGGATAGAAGTTTGACAAAAGTCTGACGACGAACAGAAGTTCTGCGACAAGTGGAACTTCAACGTCAGGCTGAAGTCCAACGAAAGTTCGATGACGAACGGAAGTTCAGTGACAGGTGGATATTTGGCGTAGAGTAGAAGTCTGACGAAAGTCCAGTGACAAATGGAAGTTCGACGTTAGGTAAAAGTCTCACAAAAGTCCAGCGAAGGGTGGAAATCTAACGTCAGGTAGTAGCCTAGTGACATGTAAAAGCACGATAATGGATGCAAATCTAGTGAAGTTCTACGTTGGGTAGAAGTCTGACGAAAGTCCAGCGAAGGGTAGAAGTTCGGTGACGGGCCGAAAGTTTGACATTGGGTAGAAGTCTGATGAAAGTCTGACGATGGGGAAAAGTTCTGCGTTATGTAGAAATTCGGTGTCGGGTAAGAGTCTGACAACGAGTAGAAGTCTGACGATGGACATAAATCCGACAACTGGTGAAAGCTCTGCATTAGGTAGAAGTTCGACGAAATTTTGGAGACGGGCAAAAGTCCAACATCAGGTTGTTACCGAGCAAAAATCCCGTATCAATCGGTGGCGAAGCAAAAATTTGGCGTCCATCGATAGTTGGGCGAAAGTCCGGCAATAGTTGGTGATCGGGCTGAAGTTTTGACGGTGTTCAAGGAGTCTAGTGCCAAGAGAACTCTTCATTCTCTTCTTGCTTGGGATCCCCTCTTCCTCCCTTGCTTCCACCCCACTCAAAGAAGAAAGATGGGTCTATTTATAGTTTTATGAGAGTGTCATGACCTGTAAATAAGAGGAAGATCAAAGGTAAATTGAGAGTGATTTGAATGGACTACCAATGTTGAATCCCCTAATTGTGAACAGTTTATTTAGCATTTTAATGTCTTAGTGATATCAAAATTTGACAATCCTAGGCTCGTTTGATTTGTCTCGTCGAGCCGCTCGATTCAACTATAAACATGACACGTTTGAAAACTGTTTTGTAATCCAAATTATGGATTGAACCTTCTAAATGCCGATAAAGGGTTTTTGATTTGGACTCATTTGAGTTTGGATTAAGTCTAATTTGGTGTGATTGTGTTCGTATTTCCGAGACATTCAGTTTGACAATAAGTTTGTTGAAATCAGAGTTTAGATAATCTCCAATTTAATTTTTTAAGTTTTCAACTTGATTTTACCTCGAGATTCGTGTTATCAAGATAATTTTTTGATGATATATTAACAACATATATTTTATTTCAAAACAAATTAAAAAAAAAATCACTCAAATTTATTTTATAATCATCTAAATAATTATAAATACAACTTGATTTTGCCTCGAGATTCGTGTTATCAAGATAATTTTTTGATGATATATTAACAATATATAGTTTATTTCAAATCAAATTAAAAAAAAACAACTCAAATTTATTTTATAATCATCTAAATAATTATAAATATTCCAAATATATTATATTTTTTTATGCCATGCTTTCTTTTTTCAGAACGAGAAATCTACACAGCTCATCTTAGTCTATTGGTTGAGAGCTTAAGCTTCAAACCAAGATGTCTAAAGTTCGAGTCTTTGTGTATGCGCGGAGCCCTGAATGAACTTAGATAGAGGCAAGAACTCGTCCATCAATGACAGTGAAAGTAGCAGGACACCAATGGTCCCACCTGGCTAGATGACCTGTCAATGCTGGTCTTGTTACCAAAAACT
>NW_021365223.1:0-252 GCF_001605985.2 Dendrobium catenatum | reverse complement strand
CAGATGCCTCTTCTTTCAACACTTTCTTCTGGAAGCGGTGGGAGATCACTCCCTTCAGTTGGCTCAAATATTATTCTTTGGTTTGTCCAGATTGTGCAGCACATGTATGAATTATATTCCTTAATGCTCTAGTCTTCTGTAGATATTTCTCTTTTGAAGTCTTCTTAGTCGAGTAGTCGACTGGACATGGTGGGGAACGGGCTATCCTAGATATACTCTCCTCCCCTTGAGCAGAAGCTAAGGGGAAAAAGA
>NW_021365222.1:0-336 GCF_001605985.2 Dendrobium catenatum | reverse complement strand
TACGAACTTTTTCGTATGAAACCTCATGAATCGATTTGTGACATGTACACTAGGTTTACTCAGATTGTTACTTCATTGCATGCACTAGGAAAAGAGCTTTCGAATTATGAAAAAGTTAACAAGATTTTAAGATTCTTGCCTTTGTCTTATGATGGAAAAATTACTGTCATTACTGTATCCAAAGATTTGAACACCTATTCTATTGATAACTTACTTGGCTCACTCATTGCTTACGAGCAAGGGGTGAATCAAAGAAATCTTGATATAGGTGAGAAGAAAAAGGAGAAAACAATCGCACTGAAGGCGCACAAATCGGATTCTGAATCTTCCGGGTCT
>NW_021365221.1:0-287 GCF_001605985.2 Dendrobium catenatum | reverse complement strand
CCTACTTGTGGCTCAATCGAGCGTTCGAAGACCTACTCGTGACTCAACTCGATAAGAACTCGTTCATATTTGTTTGATAAGGTAAACGAACGAGCTTGAACACTTTTGATAAATACTCGATAGCTAAATAAACAAGTTTGAACAACTTGGTGTTCGGTTCATTCATGTTCATAAATAGTATCGTTTAATGCTCGTGAACAAACTCGTTAAGAAGTTCAATTAGAGCTCGACTAAGAACTCGATTAAAACTATATTAGAGTTATATATATATATATATATATATAATT
>NW_021365220.1:0-1295 GCF_001605985.2 Dendrobium catenatum | reverse complement strand
CTATAATGGCTGCTAAAGACACTTACAAAGTGCCTTGTCATAGCTTAAATAGAAGATCTAAAAATGAGCTCATTAATGCAAGTTGCCGACATTATCGTCCAGGACGATAGGCATATTATCCGGGCCGATTAGTTCAAATATGAGGAAAATCATCCTAAATATCGCCCTGAAATGAAGCAGTATGATGTCTAATCGTCCCAGACGATTTTGCAATCGGCCTGGACGAAATCCCCATTAATTGCTTTCCAAAACTACCTGAGAAATTTTGGAAAAATTGATCTGGATCAGCCAGGACAATATTTTATAGTCCAGGCCGATATACCAGGACGATATCCAAAAAAAAAAGATTTTCCTAAGTAGATATGGTGGCATATTCTTGCTGAATTGAGCCGATCGTCCTGGCCGATACAAAATCGTCCAGGACGATGTGTTTTGCATAAAGACGGCTGCCTTAATGAGGATGCCCTAGTTAGGGTTTCTACTTTTGTCAGATCGTCCTGGACGATATAAATATCGTCCCGGACGATGTTACAAAAAATATAAATCTTTTAGGGCACAACAGAAAATTTTCCAAGTTACAAATCATCAGATGTCACACCAAATACAAAAGACTCCAGAAAGGAAAAAGATTACAAACTGACACAGACCTAGTCTACCCAATCTTGAGATGGATCCAGATTGCAGTCTGATCGTGTGGACCTGAAACGTTAGCACATAAGGTAATCGTAGAGAAATAAGGAATGTTTACTATCATCAAAATCATAAACCATAGATCCGCAACAATCTCTCCCTTTTTTATGATGGCAAAACATTTCAATTTGAATTTTCAAAAAAGGCCATTTCTCCTAATCTCCCCCTCACTAGAATAAACCCATTTTTTTTTAAATAGGGGAGATAAAAATATTTTTGTTATTTTTAATTTTTTGAAAACAAGATACAAAACACGATAACAGTACAAAAATTCAACAATGTGTTTGCGTTCTCCCCCTTTAACATTATCAAAAAGAGAGGAGGCACAAATAAAAAAACAAAATGAATAAAAGACAAAAACATTCCCTGATCTAGTGAAAAATAAATATTCTTAAAATGAGAAAGTTACCTCTTCGTTTTAATCAAAAAACTTAGTAAAATTGGATTGACAAAGCATAGCCCAAAAAAAGTAAGAAATTCATAAATTGTTAATCCAAGCTCAAGTTCTTTTAAAGGCTAAAAAAACTTTTTAATTTAATATCCAAATAAATAAATAAATAAATAACAGAAAAAAGAAACATTATTTTTTCAAAACTCCTTTCATA
>NW_021365219.1:0-905 GCF_001605985.2 Dendrobium catenatum | reverse complement strand
ATGAATAGATTTTCCGAAGGCATGTTGGTAATTAGGAGGATAGAAAATTTTCGCTAAATATTCTTTTGAAGGATGATTGGTAGAACAATAGTGAGAGCCGGGATGGACTTTCCCTTGCGACCATAAACAATATCAGTCCAACCGCCATAACTATGTCCCCATGATGGTTAGTATTGAGGGTTGTCTAATTCGAATTTGGTGGAGAATGAGATGATAGCTCAATGTCTCTAAGAATAGAAGAGATAGCAACTGTTGCATTGAACATCATTTGAGATTGCTTAAGTTGAAGGAATTAATGAAGGCCAAAGAGAAGTTACTAACCATCAATTTTCATTTTGGTGTTGTCAGAACTTAGGTTAAGTGATAAAGGACATGTAGTGAAGTAAGTCACCCCACATACCCCACATGGTGCAATAATAATCCTGGATAAAAAAATCTTTCCCTTTTAGAGAAAATAGATCATAATAATAAGGTATACATTTGAGAAATGTTATTTTCTTGAAAAAAAGTGGAGCATTGAAATTCCTACATTGCCTTGGTAGTCTCATGAACATGACTATGGAGATAATAAATGGTTCAAACTATTCAACAATCTGGCGAGAATGATATAATCAAAGGCTTATCATTTGGAGAATTTGATAGTTCCATCATCAGGATGGGATAGAGATTCCAATAATGGATTAGTTTCATGTTCTGAAGATTTGTTGAGGGCATGGTACCATATGAGACAACGACAAAGAATAATAAATGAGATCAATTCATTGGGATGAAAAAGAAAGATGAAGAGCAAGCAACAAGCATAGCCATTGTGCAAGCATAGTGTGCTGTGCAAGCACACCTGAGAACAATAGACATTGGCACAAGGGTTATGATATATTGTATATGCATAATGGAGAGAGCAAGTA
>NW_021365218.1:0-214 GCF_001605985.2 Dendrobium catenatum | reverse complement strand
CATAGTGATAAAGTTCTACCAATGAAAACATGATCCATTAATAAAAGAAAAAAAAGTCATAAATAATAAAAAAACATTAACACAACATTAATTAGTACCAGATCAAGATCCAAATAATACAAAATTTCCAAAATTAGATTACAATACATTAGCTTATCTTAGAAAGATGCCTATAAAATAGAATATTTATGATGCGCTTGTCCATGCAAAAGAA
>NW_021365217.1:0-282 GCF_001605985.2 Dendrobium catenatum | reverse complement strand
TAGATCCAAGGTTAGGTGATGCCTACCTTGGTTTCCCAGTTGATTTGTCTACTAGGTGTAAGTCTTCTATCAGTATCCTATAGACTTAAGGTTGGGCGATTCCATTCCTTATACTTCCAAAATCCTTTTCAAAATTGTCATTCGGTCAATGCCAATGTTCACAGCAGAAGTTCCTTCGACTATACATATTGGGGGTCCATTTGTTAACCTCATTTTTGTATGAGGTCACTTTTGACCCCTTTCTGAGCTTTGGACCTTAGATTTCTTTGAACTCTAGATCTT
>NW_021365216.1:0-238 GCF_001605985.2 Dendrobium catenatum | reverse complement strand
ATGTTAGTAAAATAAATTAGTACATAAATCAAATAAAATATCAAATTAAAATATTGATAAAGACTATCAAAATTAAATCAATGTAATAAAATTCTATAGGAATATATATATGCTATCCATGTATTCTATATCACGTGCTCAGTATATCTCATGTTTGATATTAATATAGTAAATCAGTAGTATTAAGTAGTATTAATATCTAAGTCAGTAATAATAATAATCCAGTGGTAGAAGCAGA
>NW_021365215.1:0-211 GCF_001605985.2 Dendrobium catenatum | reverse complement strand
AAATAGTATTAAAATTAAATCATTATCTTCAAATGTCGACCAAATTGAATGTATCGTTCACAAAGTCAAGCGAACAAAAAAGGCATCCCTATCAGAAATAGCCAACACAACCTGATAAGGCTATTTTTTCCATCCAATTGAAAGAAAACGTGAAATTGTTTGTATTGTTGTTTATTATTATTCCATATGTTAGCTTTCGTCCTTATGAGTA
>NW_021365214.1:0-296 GCF_001605985.2 Dendrobium catenatum | reverse complement strand
CAAAATTTAATGAGCATCATTTCAACGATCAACTTCTCCCGTAATGATATCTATACTACCTAGTATCGTCATGATATCAGCCAATTTCATTCTTTTAACTAGCTAGGGAAGAATTTGCAAATTGATGAAACAGGGTGGACAAATTTTCCATCTCCAGGGGAAAACACTACTATACTCCTATTAAATAAATTCCTAATTCTCCTTTTGGGGCATCTACCCTTACATAAAGTTCTTGTTTTAACTATTCAAAATTGTGTAACAGCTCGGCCCAAGAATTCGTCGCTCCATGAAGAAGA
>NW_021365213.1:0-277 GCF_001605985.2 Dendrobium catenatum | reverse complement strand
TAAGGACCACCTTTGTGATGCATATCAATTAGGAAAGTAGGTGAAGTCCTCTTTTCCAATGGATATTTGCATATGGATCTTTTTGGACCTGTTGGAATTGTGAGTCTAAGAGGGAAGGTATATGGATTTGTGATTGTGGATGATTACTCAAGATTCACATGGGTTAGATTTCTATTTCATAAGAGTGAATTATTTGAGGAATTTATAAATTTTTCGACTTGGATCCAAAGGAAATTAAAATGTGAAATTATTTCTATTCAAAGTGATCATGGAGGAG
>NW_021365212.1:0-454 GCF_001605985.2 Dendrobium catenatum | reverse complement strand
GCGATTCGTTCAAAACTCTATCTTATGCGAAGCAGTTAAGTTGAACAACAAAGAAGAAATGGAGAAGAGGAAAACAAACCCTACACAAGCCTCTAAGGCGATCGAAAGCCTGGTAATAATTCTTATGGCATGTTTGCAATAGGATTTAGCTAAATTCTACTAAACGGGATTTGAGCACCAGGTAAATCTCGTGGTGAAATAAATCCTCCGTTTCTATATTTTTGCAGTAAATCTCAAATTTAATAAATCCTAGAATTCGGCGTATTTATAGGACTTGCACGAAGAAGCGCGCGAATGGGAGAAAGATAGTTACCTTCAAAACAATCGAGCACCAATCAAGAAATAACTCGAGCAAAACACCACCTCACGTGAAGCAACGAAGTCGAACAACAACGACAAACTAGAGAAGAGAAAAGCAAACCCTAGGCGTCCTAAGCTATTAGAAAGAAATTAG
>NW_021365211.1:0-233 GCF_001605985.2 Dendrobium catenatum | reverse complement strand
TATTAGTCTTGAAATCCGGGTTGTTGTCAGTGGTGCCCGGCCACTTTACTTTCTGCAAAACTCTGGTTTGTAATAAGCAAGGCAACTTTGCCTATGGACATTTATTAATTAGTTAATTTATATTTGATGTGATGATCTGATTGCCTTTAGGATTACCTGCTTTTATTAGTTTTTTGGCGACTGTGTGCCGCTTTTATTTTTTCCTGGACTCGTGAGGCTCGTGAGGGTGTGAA
>NW_021365210.1:0-281 GCF_001605985.2 Dendrobium catenatum | reverse complement strand
TAAGTAATTTAATAAATAATACTATAATTATTGATTAAATTATTTAATAATAATGTTAATTTTAATTAAATCATTGTCATTATAATTTATTACCTGTAATTAAAATTATAATTAATAAGTAATTTATACTTATCATATAATTAAATTCTTCACATATTAATTTTAATTTTTAAATGGATGAACCATCTAAATTCTGAATTATGTTGCCAAATAATTTCATAGAATTTAACAATTATTTTGCCAAATAATCTTAAATAATTTTTAAGATTTAAGATACTCAA
>NW_021365209.1:0-787 GCF_001605985.2 Dendrobium catenatum | reverse complement strand
GAATTATTTCCCTAAATCCAGTAATTGCATCGACGGCGACGATTAAGCGAAATCTTCGTCTCGACTTAAATCCCGCGTCTCAGTCGATTTCTGCGAGGGAGGCAGAGATCGAACAGAGAGCAAAGCTGTTTAAGGAATCTTCGAAGGCTGAAGCACGACGACGAGAGTTGGCGGGCTTCCTTTTTCGACGTCGTGCTCAACTTGCTCGGAACAAAAGCCGAGAGCTTCGGCATGGAGGGGGACGCTCTCTTTCTCTCCCGCTATTTTTTTTTGCTCTTGCTCTGAGAAATCGGAAAAGGCCTTCTCCCTCTCAACCTCTCGGTCTCTCCTTCAGACACCCGCTCCCCCCTCTGCTTCACAAAAAAACAAGAGGGGCCGAGGCTTCCTCTTTCCGGTTTGCCCCAGCTCTCTCTCCCCCCCGCTCTCTAACTCTCGGTCCGAAGCTCCCAGCTCGACGCCGATCGCCCCTGTTCGCGCGACCCCGGCTCGACGCCGATCGCCCCTATTTGCGCGACCCTAGCCCGTTGCCGGCCTCCCTGTGCTCGCTGGACCGAATCCGACGTCCTTGGCCGCCCGTTTCTCTGGGTCGCGAGCTCCAGACGAGGCTGAAGTCGCTCCCGTCCGAAGCAGCTCCCACCTGTACCGATCCTGACCTCTTTTTGTGCGATCCGAACCCACCGACCTGCCTTATTCCTCTTGATCCCAAAGGTGAGCTCTTCCTCTTCCTACTCTTCTTCTTTACTGATTTGCTTCCCTTTCTCCTTCTCCTTTCTTTTCCTTCTTCTCC
>NW_021365208.1:0-244 GCF_001605985.2 Dendrobium catenatum | reverse complement strand
ACCCTCCTGGTTTTATCCCTCCTAGGTTTAGAGTGTTCGACGGGTTTGGGAACCCGAGGCAGCATGTGGCTCAGTACCGGGCCATATGTTGCAATATAGGAGGGAGTGACCCACTGATGTTGAGGTTGTTCGTCAGCAGCTTAGCGGGGGTGGCATTTGTTTGGTACGCCGACCTCCCCAATGACTCAGTCAGGACTTTCACAGAGTTGGAGCAGTTGTTTGTGCAGAGATTTGTCAGTACGGA
>NW_021365207.1:0-1385 GCF_001605985.2 Dendrobium catenatum | reverse complement strand
AATTAATATAGTAAATATTAATGAAATAATTAGAATTAAATAAATAATTATTATTATAATTAACATTGAATACTTATTAAAATAATATCAAAATAAATTAACAACCAGGATATCTATTTCAATATAGCTAGCTCATGAGCAATAAATTCAAGTTTCATAAAATAAAACTCGAATTTGTGGATTTATGAAGAGGCTCCTGAGTTCATTATTGGCTTATAATACTAGTTCGAAGCAGCATCTTATTTACAATGGAGGTGAGTATTGGACCCAAGAATTTTAGGTTTGACATGCTATCAAAAAATTATCTTGATCGGGTATGAATCTTGATACAAATATGAATTATAAAATTTCAAAATTAAATCCATGGTCATATGAACTCTGATTTCAACAAATTTATAGCCAAACTGAATATGTCTAAGAAACGAACCTAACGACACCAAAATCAGTTTAATCCTAACCCAAATGGGTTCAAATCGAGTGTCCAAAGTCTATTTAGAAGTTTCAGAATATTAATTGAATGATCAAATGATATCCAAATATGATATGCTTATAATTGATTTGAGAAGGAGAAAATTATCTTGATCGGGTATAATTGAATCTAGTGGCTCGATAAAGACGAATCCAATGAGTAAAAAATCGTCAAATTCTGACATCATTAAGCCACTCAAATGCTCAATAAACGGTTCATAATCGAAAGAGTTTTAATTGATCATCCATAAAAACACTCCCAACATGACTTTGATCTTCTCCCGATTTATTAGTCATGTCACTAAAAAATTCATAAATAAACTCCTCATTCTTCACAAATAGTAAGAGAAAGAGAAGGAAAATAAATAATCTCTCTTACTTTCTCAAGCTTGCACTACAAATCGGATCTCTTCCCGACCACCAGCCATTGTTGGACTTTCAACTTTTCATTTGTTGCTATGAAATATTTTCCCAACAATAAAATATTTTTAAACACCTGTCCAATAGCTTATTAATACTAAATCTCCATCCATCGTTAGATAATGATGGAACATTCTTTGTTATTTATGGGACCAATCTTCTAAAGTTTGAAAATCTCTTCAACATATTGTATTATCCCTAACCTTGAGTTAAGGGATGAGCTGACATCATTCGACAATGAAGGAATATTATTTGTAATCAACAATTAGTGCTAGTAAATTCATTCAAAACGGGGGCAAATCCCCGTGAATTTTTATTCTTTTAGAAGTTTTCATATAAAAAACACTGGCTTATCTTATGAATACTATATTATAATTATTTTTTTCACTTAAATTATAATTAAAAATAACAAAAGATCAATATTAATTAATTTTTTATATTGATGTGGAATTTACATAATTACATAACTATTATATCATTAAAAATCATAATATATA
>NW_021365206.1:0-272 GCF_001605985.2 Dendrobium catenatum | reverse complement strand
GTCACTAAGTTCATTATCAAAGTCATCGTCTATAATGAGGAGGTTGTGATTGATCATTGTGAAATCTTATCATAGAAAAAAAAAAATAAGAAAATCACGGTAATATCTCATGTAGAAGAACATCAATGAGATTGGTGATGTGTGATCATGGAGAAATTATTCAATACAGATGCCGGACGCAGCTATATGTTCGGATGCCGCGGTACCGAGCCTCGATACCGAGCGATACTGAGCCGTGGTACCGAGCAGTACCGAGCCGCAGTACAATAAAA
>NW_021365205.1:0-312 GCF_001605985.2 Dendrobium catenatum | reverse complement strand
TACGAACTAAGAATCGTTGCCCCAGTAGATAAGGCTGCCATTTTTGAATAGCCAACACAATGGCCATCAGTCCCCGCTCATAAACTGATTTCAGCCTTGCTTTAATTGACAAGATCCGGCTGAAGAAAGCAATCGACCTATGATTCTGCATGAGTACCACTCCCAAACCCACTCCTGAAGCGTCAGTCTCCACCACAAACTGCTGGGTGAAATATGGAAGTGTCAAAACCGGGGCACTAGTCATGGCTTCCTTCAAGGTCTTCATGGCCTCCTCTGCCTTCTCTCCCCACTGAAAATTGTCCTTTTTTAACT
>NW_021365204.1:0-217 GCF_001605985.2 Dendrobium catenatum | reverse complement strand
AAAACGTGAACCACATTGTGAGCAGTTGTTCGAAACTTAGTTATTGAAGATGAGTTAGCTTTTTTACTGAATTTTAAGTAAGTTTGTTTTTCTTGCTCTAGTAGAAATGGCAATAAGTTAGCGGATATTTGCGCTAATGTGGCTTTAAATGGGTCATTTTTTTGGGATAGTCTTCATTTGGATTTTATTCCTCCTTCTTTCTTGTATTGTTTGAAGG
>NW_021365203.1:0-254 GCF_001605985.2 Dendrobium catenatum | reverse complement strand
ACTTTCCAATAGCGCTTCGGGTCCTTATTTTGGACTCATTTGGGCTCAGATTGAGTCGAATTCGGTGTCGTTGGGTTCATATTTTTGAGACACTCAGTTTGACAATTTCATGAAATTGGAGTTTAGGGGATCCCTGGTTTAATTTTTGAAGCTTCCAACTTGATTTTGTCTCGAGATTCATGCCCGATCAAGATAATTTTTGCATGATATATCATAATTTATATCTAAAACTTGCATACAAAATTTAAATTGTA
>NW_021365202.1:0-350 GCF_001605985.2 Dendrobium catenatum | reverse complement strand
TATATATATCATGTTGTATCTCTTGTATATGTATATTTCTCTTTGTGAATACAAATAGGTATTTGTATCCCTTCATCGTGTCCCGTGTTGTCGAGGTGTACCGCCTTCCATCCCCCAATGTGTGATAGAGTGGTATTAGAGCCATACTATTTTGTATTTGATATTCCTTGATTCCTTATGATATGGTAGTCGATCATATTATAATTAACTAATATATATGATTTCAAATTATTTAAATATTTTATTTTTATGTACCTACTTATTAATTCAGAATGGCACCAAGAAGAAACAATTATCACCACTCGTGGAATCGATGGCTCATGAAATGTTGAGGAAGCCACAACTATTCA
>NW_021365201.1:0-1071 GCF_001605985.2 Dendrobium catenatum | reverse complement strand
GTTAAGGTTAAAGCTCTATACTCTGCTCAACTTATTTCTGTTAAGAATTTTGAGAAGGTTTTTTTTTTGTGTTGGAGGGATTTGGGATTTTGGATATTGTTCAGCTCTCTGCGGTGAACATAATTTATATCTAGCTGAAACCTCAAGTTAATTTTGTTATGTTGAACTTTGACTGTGTCCTTGAGGGGAATGATTGGTGTGTGGGTGGTATCGTTATAGATTTTAATGGTGATTTTGTGTGGAGTTTTGCTGGATAATCTGGTAAAAAGGATAAGATTGGGGGGCTTTTAATGGCTGTTTTACATGGGTTATCCATTTGTGTTGGGCTGGACATGCATAACATTATTTTGGAAAGCAAGCTTTATATTGATTTAAAAGCTATTCTGGATTTGGATGGCAGAAATTGCTTTTATTCTCTGTTCTATACTGGTAGAAAGATCAGGGATCTTTTAGTTTATATTAATCGTTCTTTTGCTTATGTCCCTAGCGCGTCTAATTCTTGTGCCCAGGCTATTGCTAAGTTTGACATTATGTTTATCAATATTACTGACTTGGCTTTTCTATAGCTTCCTGTCCCGATTCAAGGTATGATTAAGTTGGATCAAATCGGTATGCCTTATGTTAATTGTCCTGTATTTTTTGGGCGTTGTTAGCTTCTTGTTTATGGTGTTTTTAGTCTCTTGTGTGTGTTCTAGTATTCCCTGTGGCTTGGGGGATTTGTGGTGGTTCTAGATTGTGCATTATATTTGGCTCTATTTTGTTATTCCTGGGAGGGTGGTTTCTGTTGCAAATCTATTTTCATGGCTTATGTTTTGATGATTGACAAAGACTATTTTTCTTGGACTGCTTGTTGCTTCTAACTTTTCAGGAATCTAAGATCGGACGAACAGACGAAGCCAGTTCAGGATTGCATAGGATTAGGGTTGAGCCAGTCTGTACTTTTGTTTTTCACTTCTTGAACCTTCTTGTAATGGTCAAAGAGACTGATGCTAAGTAACCCTACACACACACACTTGAGAGAATTAGGATTTCTATTTTTACTCATATCGGCCAGGACGATATTTACATCAT
>NW_021365200.1:0-205 GCF_001605985.2 Dendrobium catenatum | reverse complement strand
ATATCATCTAATTAAGGCTTCCAAAACATTCGTGCTGTCTTCAAACTCGTATGAAAGAGATTGCCTAAAAATAATAATATCTGCTGTTTTAATTAAGAGTCTAATGACCTGTCATATGAAGAAATTGGATCTGATTATCTGACTTGGTACTTAAATTTCTTAATTTATTTAAAAAATTGTAATATAAATATTAATTGTTTTTTTA
>NW_021365199.1:0-273 GCF_001605985.2 Dendrobium catenatum | reverse complement strand
TTGAAACTTCTTCTTGCCCTTCTTTACCATTGGTTTCCCCTCTGAAGCCAAACTTGTTTGGGTTCTGCATGCCCAATTTCTAAAAGCCCAAAAAGATGGTCTAGGATAAGTTGGGCTTCATCGATAGGCTTAACATCCTAATTTATATTGAACGAGTTCCAACAAGTGGTATCAGAGCTTCGTTTCAAAATCATAAGTTTAAACTAGTTTTTGATTAACGTAGATGGCTACATTCGGAAACCAAAATACACCTGAGGGTTACTCTATCACTAG
>NW_021365198.1:0-748 GCF_001605985.2 Dendrobium catenatum | reverse complement strand
CTCTTTTGTGCCTCTTGCAAATGCATTGGACATTTATCTGGAAATTTCATCCTCCCCCTTCAACTAACATGTCTTTTGCTGTCGCTAAACCTGGTCCTACTGTTGCTGCGCAGGTTTCGGGGAAAATTGTGGATGATTTAGGGGCTATCACTCTTATTAATTCGAGGTCTAAGGGTGCTTCCATGTCTCTTGTTATGTTACCGCTTGTAAATCATGCTTTGATTAGTTATCCTCCTCCTTCCCCTATTGTGTCATTGCTTCCTATAGAGGATTGTTTGAATGAGGCGATTGCTGTTGATTGTGGCCCTGTAGCAAATTATATGGGGAGTGTGGAGGTTTTAAAGGATTTTATACATGTTATTACTGCTCCTTCTTTAGCTCAGGTAAATTCTGTAGTGGTTGGGGTTGATCCAGGTGCCCAGGTTTCTTGGTGTTGTGCTAGTGATGGCGGTGCATTGTTTTGTGACATTAATTGTAAACCTGTTTTGTCTGGTGAGGGTACTGTGTTTGTCCCGTGTGGTTTGACTGTGGCTAAAGTGTCATGTGTGGTCGTTGAGCAATCAGGTTCATCTGGTTCTCCAAATTGGGAATTGTGCCATGTGTATCAGGATGCTGCCTGCTCTTCGGTTAATTTGGGTGTGAACAAGCAGGTTCAATCGAATTTACTTTCTGACGTAGGCTTTGCGAGCAATGTTAATTTTGTTAACATTTCTATTTATGTGTTGTCTAACACTGAAATGAAAGATCA
>NW_021365197.1:0-470 GCF_001605985.2 Dendrobium catenatum | reverse complement strand
GAATGACAAAGTCTCCTATGCCAAAGCCATGACTCATTAGAAACAGTTTTTAAACAAAAGGCAGTAAGAGTATGAATGCAATTTAAATATAGCATATAAACATTATTTACCCTTTTTTCATTCAACACATCCTTACCATTTATGCTTAATATGCAGCTAGTAGGAAAAAAATTTACACTATAACCCTTATCACATAGCTGACTTATACTTAACAAATTATGCTTTAATCCTTCAACCAACAACACATCATCTATAAAATTTTTTTCAAGTTTCCAATCATACCTGATCCAACAACCTTCTTTGTGGTATTATCTCCAAGTGTAACCTTCCCTCCACTCCTGGCTTTCAGTGTTATGAATTGAGCAGTATCCCTAGTCATATTCTTTGAACATCCACTGTCCAGGTACCATATGCTCCAACGAGGTCTTGTGTAAGAGCGACCCTGCAAAAATATCAAATGTTAGACCTGG
>NW_021365196.1:0-382 GCF_001605985.2 Dendrobium catenatum | reverse complement strand
CTTGGTCCAGAGATTTGGCAAAAATCAAGGTCAACACCAGTCTAATGATTTTTTCCTCTCAACATTTACTCTCCTTAACCTTTGCCAATAGCTGATAAATTATAGATGTCACATTAGTCATTTCCTTCCGAATATTTATCCATCTCCTCATTGCAAACTATTCAACATACTAGAGTTGTCAACTTTGAAATCTTTTAATTGACATATTCCAATGACTCAATCCCGTGAAGTTTGATACTCAACATTTTTTCGTCTCAATGCTCGCTAATAGTTATATCTCCTAGAGTTTTTAGTTTTGTACCTTCCTAATAAACTTGCCATCTTGAAAATTACATTTTTTAGCACTTGGCAAAATTTAGGCATTTCAAAGTTAGCAATTTAA
>NW_021365195.1:0-259 GCF_001605985.2 Dendrobium catenatum | reverse complement strand
ATCGGGAGAGGGGGAGCATTCGGCTCCCCCATTTGTTCCGTCCCAGACAGAGCACGCAAGGGGGAGAGGGGGAGCATTCGGCTCCCCCGTGTTGGTTCCGTCCCAGACAGAACACGGGAGAGAGGGAGAGGGGATTCTGCCCCCCTTCTGCGTCCATCCCCAAGCACGGAAGGAGGAAAGGTCGGAGGGAGCTTTTCCATCCATCCGATCAAGACCGAGAGAAGGAGGGAGTCTTGCGGCCTCATGCGTGCGTCTTGAC
>NW_021365194.1:0-729 GCF_001605985.2 Dendrobium catenatum | reverse complement strand
GAACTACTCTCATTTTTGTTGTTCCTATTTGCCCTACCTCTTTAGCGATGACCTCCAACTGCAATCGACATACTGCAAGTTTAGCGGCCATAACCTCTCTCATTCACACATTGATATGAGTTTTTTTCCCTCATAATTCTTCGGACAAACCTATAACCGTTCTTCCACCTTTCATTTCAAAATTTCTATGATATTCTTTATACTATGCTTGCCTCTCAGTTTTATGGTATCATTCAACATTATTGATTATTATAGTTGCTTTAAGAGGTTAGGGTTGATTTTCAATGGCTGAAAGGAAAAGATCTAATGGTTGTTTCTGTGTTGATTTTCACAGTCTACTCACTATTTTGCATTATGTCTTTTTTCTTTTTTACTCAGTCCCTACTAAAGTTTCTCAGAGTGTGATAGCCTGATAGGCAATTTGTATTTAGGACTTAGGAGAATATTTTACCTCTGCATATCTATGATTTTATTTTTCATATATTTGCCCAACTCTGTTAAATCCTTATATTCTTACTTTTCTAGATGTGGCTAGTTTTTCTTACTGAAATTCCCTCATGGGTCGTCCTCCTCACAACCATTAATCCTTAATGTTATTGGACTATTGGAGTATTAAATACCATATGTTTCTTCTTAATTAGCATTGCAGTTGAATTTTCCTTGAGCATAATTGATTTTTTTTATATTTAATTATTTGTTTTACAAATATAAAAGAGTATAAAACAATAT
>NW_021365193.1:0-609 GCF_001605985.2 Dendrobium catenatum | reverse complement strand
TAATACAAGCAAAACACACAAAAAACGGTTTCTAAAATTGACTAGTAATAAAAATAAAATAAAATAAACTCAAGCAACGCATCGTTTGGTTTGAAAATTCCAACAATATATGAGGCCATGCATGCAATTCAAAGCAAAAAGCAACAGCTGATACGTAGCTGCACTGCTGCACTGCAACGTCTTCATTGTCCATTTCAAACGGTATGTTCAATCGTGTTAAATTCTCTCTCCGAAGAAGCTTTCAATATCCCAAAGAATAATTTATATTTTATGATAAAACGTACGTTGATATCATTCCTCTTTCTCTTCATGTACAAAACCGTAAGGAATTAGAAAAGAATCGATGTATGCAGTCATGGATTCGAGCATGCATTATAAGCTTTTCTTGTTCTTCAGACTGTATAAAAAAATAGTTATTTTCAAAATAGTTATTCGAGCATTATAAGCTTTTCTTGTTCTTCGGACTGGATTCGAGCATTATAAGCCAACTGTAGAAGTATTCTCATCTATAGTGTTTTTGTATCGCCTCATTCAGGAACAATTATTAGGTCCGGTGACCGGACGTAGCTCTACGTGCAGTCACCACTGAGATCGCGCCACGTGCTCTTA
>NW_021365192.1:0-270 GCF_001605985.2 Dendrobium catenatum | reverse complement strand
TTAATTATAAATTAAATGCATTTAATTTATAATTAACCATGAATTAAATATAAATAATTATAAATTAAATATAACTAATTATAATTATTTTGGAATTAATAATAAATTATATGTGCTTCTCTCCCCTCCTTTTTCCATCCATCAACTAGCGTACGTGCCGCTGTCTCCTCAACGGAAAGCCAAGGTATAGCCATTCTAAACACTAAAACTCCGAGAATCCGCCCTCGGCACTTGCAACAGGGAAAATAACCACTTATGCATAGTTTTATT
>NW_021365191.1:0-1597 GCF_001605985.2 Dendrobium catenatum | reverse complement strand
TTCCGAAAAAATCCTAAAAATTCCCAAAAAAAAATCCGAAAAATTCAGGAAAAATTTAGAAAAATTGGGAATTTTGAATATTGCAATAACTTCCACCTTCTTTCTCCAAAACCTATAAATAGACCCCCTAGGCCTTTAGGAAACTTGCAACTTCTCTTCTTCTCTTATCTTCTCCATCTGTCCTTTCTATTGAGGCCTTCCCTCGGTTTTTGCGAGGCCCCTCTCTTGGCACTGACGGAAAAGGAGAAGTCCGGAGATATTCCCCTTCTTCCTTCTCCTCGGCTCCTTCTATTGAGGTCTTCGCTCGATTTTTCGAGGCCCCTCTCTTGGCAAGGAAGTTCGGAGATTTCTCCTTCTTCTCTTCTCTTCTCCCTCTCTACTTCGAGAGATCCTGTGGAGTTTCGATGTTTGTTGGTTAGTGTTAGAGGTCGGATAGACCGTTGTAAGGAGGGAGGTTGAAATGACGGCCATACTTCCAGCGTCGGGGAGAAGTATGATGACAGGTAGGAATTCAACGTCGGGTAGACATACAGCGTCGGGCAGAACACCGACGAAAGTCTATTAACTGGTAGAATTCCTACATCTGGTAGAAGTAAGAAGTCGGGTAGAGGTGCAGCGTCAGGTGCAAGACCGATGAAAGTCCGTCGACGGGCAGAAGTCCAACAACGGTTAGTAGTCTGACGGCAGGAAGAAGTCCGACGTCACGTTGAAGTACTGTCCGGTAGAAGACTGACAAAAGTTCGTCGACGAGCAGAAGTCCTACGACGAGTAGAAGTCCTCTGACGAGTAGAAGTCCGACGATAGGGAGAAGTCCGACGTCGGGTAGAAGTACAACATCGGGTAGAAGACCAATGAAAGTTCGTCGACGAGCAGAAGTCCTACGACGAGTAGAAGTCCGCTGACGAGCAAAATTCTGACGTTGAGTAGAAGTCTGCTGACGAGCAGAAGTCCGACGAAAGGGAGAAGTCCGACGTCGGGTAGAAGACCGATGAAAGTTCGTCGACGAGCAGAAGTCCTACGACGAGTAGAAGTCTGCTAACGAGCAGAATTCTAACGTCGAGTAGAAGTCTGCTGACGAGCAGAAATCCGACGTCGTGTGGAAGTCCGCTGACGAGCAGAAGTCTTACGTCAAGGATAAGTCCGCTGAGGAGCAAAAGTTCGACGTCGGGTAGAAGAGCGGCGAAGGTTTGTCGACGAGCAGAAAGTTCAACAACGAGTAGAAGCCTGCTAACGAGCAGAAGTCTGACGTCAGGTAGAAGTCCGCTGATGAGCAGAAGTCCGACGTCAAGGAGAAGTCCGCTGAGGAGCAAAAGTCCGACGTCGGATAGAAGTCCTCTGACGAGCAGAAGTCCGACGTTAAGGAGAAGTCCACTGAGGAGCAAAAGTCCAACGTCGGGTATTAGTTCGTCGAAAGTCCCGCAAGGCAAAAACTTAGCGACAGGAGAAAATTCAAAATCGGGTAGAATTTTAACATTGTGGAGAAGTCAGATAGAAGTTCATTGACGAAATTCTAGTGACGTTAACTAAGAATGTGTAATCTATCCGAGGTTGTTTTTCAGGGCCTTTGCTCGATGATGTTAACCGATATTGGATCTGC
>NW_021365190.1:0-354 GCF_001605985.2 Dendrobium catenatum | reverse complement strand
ATATCATACACGAATCCGCTATCAAGCTCGGGATCCGTCATGCATAATTGAAATGGAGAGGGGAGGCGTCGTCGTCTCCTTTCCTTGGCTTCCCAATTTACAAGAGAAGCAAGATAGGGTGGCGGGAGCAAGAGGAAGAAGGGAGGCCGGCGGGTGCAAGGGAAAAGGCTAGGGTTGGAGAGAAGTGTTAGGGAATTATGGAGGGGATTAATCAAAAACTGAAATTTAATTTCAGTTTTGATAAAATTAGGAGGGATTTGACTTGAATTTTGAATTTCAAATCAAATTGAATTAAGGCATTGATTGGGGAATTAATGGGGGGGTTTAAGGAGGGGGAGGCCGGCGGTTTCAAGA
>NW_021365189.1:0-558 GCF_001605985.2 Dendrobium catenatum | reverse complement strand
CCCCCCCCCCCCCCCCGTAAAGACGGAATGGATGCTTGAACAAATTAGAACTAAACTTCCTGGTATTCTAAAGTTTCTTTTTGGTTTTAACCTTATGAAGGAAATGACTCTGATATCCACAAACACCAGAAGTAACAAGTCTACTACACTAAAGAACTTGAAAGAATCCATTTCAAAGCTAAGGTTATAAACTTCAAAAAGAATTCCTCAGTGAACTAGAAAGGGGAGTCAACATAAAGATGGTGAGATGCCTCGTGATATCCAAATAACACCGCCACCGAATCCGCAACACTCGTATTAGCAGACAAAAAGCGTATATAAACCCTCAAATGAAAAGTTGTGTGCACATAAATGGTAGTTACCCGCACAACTACAACTATTTCAAAATACCACTGCACATGCACCGTAGTTTTGTATACACATAGGTACACAAAGGTATGACCAATCGATGAAATTTTCAAACACCCGCATGGGCCCTGGTGAGCGTGTTATTGGTACATACGTGACGTCTAGAGATGCTGCGCAGGTCAATAAGTGAATTCAAGTTCGAGCCCGATC
>NW_021365188.1:0-222 GCF_001605985.2 Dendrobium catenatum | reverse complement strand
GGTCTGACCAAACCCTAATTTGGTAGAAGAAAGTTCTTTTTTTCCCCCAAATTTCTCCCTTAGCATATATTCTCAATAGAAGCTTCGGAGATTTCAAAATTTTCTAGATGTTCTCACTCTAAAAAGTCAAAATAAAGAAAAATCTGCCATTTTCCCTTCCTTGTCTACCAAGCCAGATCCCTATTTCAACCCTGCGTACTTCCAAATCCTAACCCTAAATTC
>NW_021365187.1:0-294 GCF_001605985.2 Dendrobium catenatum | reverse complement strand
AAAGCTGTCTTCACTACATCAGCTTCCTTCACCTTCAACTGATAGTATCCGGATCGCAAATCAATCTTCGAAAATACTGAAGATCCGGAAAGCTGATCAAATAAGTCGTCAATCCGAGGCAAAGGATACTTATTCTTGATCGTGACTTTGTTCAAATTTCTATAATCCACACACATACGGAGTATCCCGTCCTTTTTCTTCATAAAAAAAATAGGTGCTCCCCAGGGCGAAACACTAGGACGGACAAAGCCTCTGTCAACTAACTCCTGAAGTTGAAAGTTCAGCTCAGAAAGT
>NW_021365186.1:0-583 GCF_001605985.2 Dendrobium catenatum | reverse complement strand
TGTAAATAGAATTAAGGGATTTTATGTTAATGATAACTGGATGATAATGATATGATCTTTGATAAATATTTGGAAGCTATGTGATTTTGAACACTCTAGATATATATTTAATAATCATATTTTTATATGTGCCCTTAAAGGGATGTCAATAAAAGTGGGTTAATTAATAAAAAATTAAAATAATAAATTTTTTATAACTGCTTACACTATTTAGCCCCTAAAATATTAGTACTATGAAAAATATTATATGTTGCTCAATTTTGTTGCATGTCTTTGCACTTGGTGTTATTATGAATGAATGAATGTTTGAATGAATAAACAATTTTGACAAACCATGTAGATTGTGGAAGGAGTGTTTTTCATTTTTGAAAGCTAATGTTAATCAGTATGAGTCAATAAATGAGATTTATTTTATGATCCATAACATAAGCATACTGAAATTAAATAATTCATAACATAAGCATACTAAAATACATAAAAGGATGAACTAGCATCGCCTACATGGCCTTTGTGGCAATGCATCAGTGCCTGGAGTGTAATGTTGTGGAGGTTGTCGTGACCTTTGACGTAGCATGTGATGTTC
>NW_021365185.1:0-244 GCF_001605985.2 Dendrobium catenatum | reverse complement strand
TAACTACGAGGGCTTGCGCTCGTAGGAGATTTAGTAACCCAGGTCTAATTTTTAAAATCAAAATTTTTAAAAATCTTTAATTAATTCTTTTTGGGAAAAATCAATGATCATTATCGTCATTTTCAATCGATCGATAATGATTGATATCTTCTCTCTTCGGAGAGATATATCAATTATTATCATGATTTTGATTATAAAATTAATGATCTTTTATCCAAATTAGCATAGTCAAACAATTGATTAA
>NW_021365184.1:0-1352 GCF_001605985.2 Dendrobium catenatum | reverse complement strand
AAAGCTTTTCCAAATAAAATCTTAATTTAATAAAAAAAATTAACCGTATTATTATTACTATTATTTATTATTATTATTTTTGTTAGCATCACGATCTAAACATCCACTAAGATATTCATATAAATTATATAAAAATATTTTTTGAAAGAATTTATATTACATTAATCTCCAAATAAAAAATACAAATTTTAATTATTTAATCCAATAACTAATTAATATGAAGTAATTAAGATAGAAATTAAAAGAAAAAAAAATGTCTTCTCCAAAGTAATAGCTTGCATCATAAGGAGATACAAAGCCAAAACAGGCCAATTTGCGGAAGACAATTTGCATGTGATGAGCTTCAATACGTTATTTGTCTTCGTAATCTACGATAGACATGATGATAGTTACTTAATATAAAATTTTTTATTATCGCATTTTGATGGGCCCACAAAAATATAAAATTTTTAATTCGGATTAAAATTTTTGGGGCAAATTTTTATAGTAAGCATCGTTAACAGCGTAATTAGATGATTAGTCAGTAGTTGCTTAAATTTATTTTATTTTTTTAAAATTGTATATATTCATGATTCTGTAATTTTATAGTAAATAGTAGGTTGTGGTGTTTTACAAAAAAATGAAAATTAGGCATAGATCAATTTATGTTAAGCTTATTTAAAAAAAAAAGACTTTTTTTATAGCCCGTTTAACAGGACGAACATTGGAAGGAAGAACTTAGGACATTCGATGGGATTTTCAAAAAAATTCGGGACAGGACCTAAAATCGCCTGTTTAACGGACGATTATGCCTAGTTTTAAATTTTTTTTTAAACCATGCTTAATTGTCTAATTATGTTACTATTGATGCTTACTCTAAAAATTTCCCCAACTTTTTATTATGATGAGAGGGGTGACAATAAATGACTTGATCCGATACGTTGATTTGAGTTTTATTAGGAAAATTTCAGTTTAGGTTTGACCTATTTAATAAACGGGTCGAATTCGAGTCAAGAATTATGATACATTTAATTGACGAGTTGTGCTTAGGTTGATTAAAAAAATCAGATTTTGAGTTGAAATTGAGCTGTTTAATCTTTTTTTTTTTCCACTTAAGTTCTTTTGCTATTAATATGCTTTTCTTATTTCTGGTCAATTCATCTAAATTCTACAGTTGACTATTTGCATATATTTTTTTTTTATTAAAACAGGTTATTGGGTCAGGTTTAAGACATCGTTATTCCTAGTGGGTAGGGACGTAGGGTTCATATTGATTGGATTTATATCAAATTAATTTCGAGTTGGACACGAGCTCGACTTGTTAACCCGATTTTGACATCCCATATGAGTATAAAAATTAATATATATATATA
>NW_021365183.1:0-211 GCF_001605985.2 Dendrobium catenatum | reverse complement strand
GAGGAACAACCTGCTGTCCATCCATTCCAGCAAGGGGAGATCAGCCGTATTGCTGCCATGAGCCCTCTAGTTGCTGCCCAGAAGGTTTCCATCAGCAAAAACTGCTGTTTTGCTGCTCAGGAATTCCCCAGGTGTTGTCCCAACTCTCCAAACAAGATCCAGACTGCTGTCCAAAGAAGATTCAACCAAAGAAAGTGACTATCCAATTTGG
>NW_021365182.1:0-274 GCF_001605985.2 Dendrobium catenatum | reverse complement strand
CAGATAGAGGTGGTGGAGGTAGCTGTTGAAAGTAGCTGGCAAGCGTGGTAAACTGAGCATTGAACTAGGCGATGTCCTGGTCATGCTGCTGATGCTGGTGGGTGAGGTAACTGTCAAAATGGGCTAAATCCTCGGTGCGGTGTTGCTCGTAGCGAGCAATGTCCTCAGAGTGTTGATGCTCCTGTGCAGCACAGGCGATCGGCCCGAGGAGTCAATCCGGACGACTGTTGAAAAAGTCGATCGTCCGGGCCGATTAGGTGTATCGTCCAGGATG
>NW_021365181.1:0-434 GCF_001605985.2 Dendrobium catenatum | reverse complement strand
AAGGGTCTCCTAAGATCAAATCCTTGGGGTGACTTACAGAGTATCTCCAATCTCTAGGCAAAGTGTGTGAAGGTCCAACCCTTTCATCCAAATCAAAATTTTCTACTCCTTGGGTGACTTGTCCTATTCCTTCATTACTTTGGTGTTCTACCCCATTCCCCAAATTTCTTACTCCACTAGAAATCTCTCCAACCTCATCATCGTTTTCAACTCCATTTTTCTTAGGATTAGACTCATCAAATACTACATGGGTTGTCTCTTCCACCATCAAAGTTCTCTTGTTAAACACCCTAAAAGACTTCCCAACACTAGAATATCCCAAGAATATTCCTTCATCATATTTAGGATCAAACTTTCCCAAGTGAGACTTCCCATTTTTGTGAATAAAAATCTTACATCCAAAGACATGAAGGTGGGAAAGATTGGGTGTCCTA
>NW_021365180.1:0-274 GCF_001605985.2 Dendrobium catenatum | reverse complement strand
CAAATTCAACAAATAATCTCATATCAAGCAAATGAATACCCCTCCTTGGACACCAAATGTCCAAGGAATCCCTTTCAACATGAAATCCAAATGTTGCTTGTTGCTTCTTTCTTCTACAACTTAAGGGTTGTAGAAAGTCCTCTCATTTTCCTAAACCCAAATCTAGGAGAATGTTTGTTTCCCCTTTGAACACCAAAAGTTCAAGGGCACTCGTGAATGTGGAACCTCCAAGTTGCGCATTTCCTCTTTCTACCAAAACAAAAGTGTAGAAAAT
>NW_021365179.1:0-1126 GCF_001605985.2 Dendrobium catenatum | reverse complement strand
AAACAAAACGGAAATAGGGAGAAACCGAGAATACAAATATACCTGGGCAACAAAATGGACAGAGATAGCACGAAAGAAGGCGTCGTTCGTCCGTCTATCCCCATCGTTCGTCTCCCCCAGTCATTCTTCGCCGAGGCTCTCACGCGTTCGTTCGCCATTCGCCTCTCCGTCTCGGCTCGGTAGGGTTTGCGATCGCGAGAAAGGGAGAAAGAAAGCGCTTAATTTTACGCCTCCGCCTCATCTATTCGAATAGGAAATATTTTCAGCCGCTAGATGTGCGATCAACGGCCAAAAATCGCGCGATTTGAACCGGCCGGTTCCTCCAAATGGTTACGGTCCGGCGGCTCGGCGGTTCAACCGGTATTTGAACCAATTTTTGGCCGGTTTGAATGCAGACCGACTCCAATGATAGACCTGGACCGGCAGCCTGACCGGTTCTCGGTTCAACCGGTTGAACAGGCCGGTCCGGTCCGATTTTTAAATCCTTGGGCAATATTGCAATGATGTCTAATTAAATGATGTAGTTTAACTTTCACTCATACAACGCTTCAACAATAATAAATATAGAGCTGTTGCACCAATTGGATGATTTCTATAGCACTGATGCATTGTATTCGATGTTGTTATACAACACAAATATTTCCATTATGACTCTTTATGATATGCCATAGTGTTAGATAAAAACCATAATTAGTTTTCACAGCACCTTAGTGGTGGTCTTACTTAATCATCACAACGATTCCTTAGTTAAAAAGTAACGAACTATTTTTTGATTCATACATCATAGTGCCACGTGCCATTCATGTGCGGCACTATTATCAACCTATTTTTTTTTTTAATTAAGTATTACTTTTAGTGCCACAGTGGTGCCCATCAAAGTGTCGTGGTTTCAGTTGACCTTATAAATATGAAGTGTTCATTCTTAATTTTCTTCACCTCATCTTAGCCTTCATATCCCTAATTTCTTTTGAATTTGTTCTCTATGCTTGAGAAGGTGGATATTCATTTTGGTAGAGTCTAAAGAATGCTATGCCCATCTCATTATAAATAAATAATTCATTCCTATTTGGGGTTTCATAAACCTAGGAGGGATAGTCATGCAAATAAGAGTTAATCGATGCTAGGA
>NW_021365178.1:0-352 GCF_001605985.2 Dendrobium catenatum | reverse complement strand
TTGATATCAACCATTAAAAATCTTAAATAAAATTTCTCCTGCTACTTTAATCTAGAGTATTCATAGGAAATTTTAGTTTCTTATGATGTAATTAACTACGAGGGCTTCCGTTCGTAGGAGATTTTGAAACTTAGATCAGATTTTCAAAATAAAAATTTTCAAAAATTTCAATTAATTATCTTTGGGAAATATAAAAAAATGACAATCATTATCATCATATTCAAATAATTTATAATAGACAACATTCTCTTATTTTGGGAAGATATATTATTTTATTATTAGTACTTTCATTATGATAGTAATTATCTCCTATCTGGATCATTATAATCAAACACTCGATTGAATTTAATGT
>NW_021365177.1:0-241 GCF_001605985.2 Dendrobium catenatum | reverse complement strand
CGATTCCCTGGACGATCCTCAGGACGATAATTAATTTTGAAAAAGTCCTGCTCTCTGTCTTTTGCACTGAACTGATCGGCCTGGGATGATGCCCCAATCGGCCTGGCCGATCCTGGGAGAAAAATCACTTGGAGCAATCTGGGCAATTTCTGGAGCAAATTTCAACTGATCGTCTCAGGACGATCTCAGATCGTCCTGGAGCAGAAACAGAACTTCACAGGGAGAGAGAGAGAGAGAGAGA
>NW_021365176.1:0-453 GCF_001605985.2 Dendrobium catenatum | reverse complement strand
CCTAGCTAGGGAGCTCGGGATGAAGGGATTACCACATAGAGGCCTCAACGAATGAGCTTCTCTATCAGGAAGCTTCAAGGGATGATAACGAACTGACCTCCTTCAGGCGTCGGGACCGGAGGACGGCCGGAGGTGCGACTTCGAGCGGGACGTCGAAAGCTTTCAGGGGCACTTGCTAGAACGGACGAAGGGATCGATCTGGGAGCTCAAAGGGAGCGTCTGGGAGTTCGAAGAAGCTATGGGAATCGATTTCGAAAGAATGTGGATGCTTCTGGCGGTCTGGGGAGCTCGAGGCTATTCGGCCACCTTTTGGGAGCTTGGACGGCCGGGATTAAGCTGGAGAGGGCTCCACTATGGGAAAACACGTGATTACCGTCGGAATTTCCGGCGGATTTTTTTGCACCGGCATTGTCGGCTCAGGTTCCGGCGGAATGATGCGACGTAAAGTTTACG
>NW_021365175.1:0-362 GCF_001605985.2 Dendrobium catenatum | reverse complement strand
AGCACAGGAAACCAGGCGGCAAATCAATTCTCGGTCAACAAAGAGATGCCAGAGCGGTAAAGAAGACAGCACCCGAAGAGGCACATCACACCCGAAGCAACAGCAGTCCGTGAGAGAAATTTCCAGAGAAGAAAAAAAAACTGCAGCAACTCAATTTCAAGAAGAATGTGAAAGATCAAGTTCCACCCACTAAATTTTGCTCCCAACCTTAATTTTATAACTAGACATCAACTCATAATGAGCTACTTCTCCACTAGATATAAATGAGCTGGCACAACTAAAGTTTTAACTATTTAAGCTCAAACCGAAACAGCCAATGCCCACATGAAACCAGCAAACAACCAAAGGACAAATGGACCCCC
>NW_021365174.1:0-227 GCF_001605985.2 Dendrobium catenatum | reverse complement strand
ATATGAGGCTTATTTTGCTGAGCGTAACTTGACTGAGGTCCTGCAAGCTCGGAATGAGCCAATCATCACTTTTGCCGAAGATGACATGATGCTTGGAACAGCAGACCACAATCGACCTTTATATGTCACTGCAGAAAGCGATGGAATGATAATCAGTCGAATTTTGATTGATCCAGGATCCTCTATCAATCTTATGAGCTTGAAAGCTCTGAGATCACTTTGTCTCG
>NW_021365173.1:0-250 GCF_001605985.2 Dendrobium catenatum | reverse complement strand
TTCTATTTTAATCTAATTTGAAATTCAAAATTCAATTAGATTTTAATTAAGCCTTTCCTAAATATAAAACCTGAGTTAATACACTTTATTATCCCTCAATATTCCCGTGATCAGAAATCCCGCCAGCTCTCTATGGGGGACCACTTAATATTTATTTCCTAACTCCATTCACTGCCTATAGAAATATTTCCCAAAACTCCCAAACCTGAGCCAATTTTTCCTCAAGCCCCACCTCTTTAATATTTCCTAT
>NW_021365172.1:0-555 GCF_001605985.2 Dendrobium catenatum | reverse complement strand
TCCTCGCTCCGGCTTCAATCTCGGAAGGGTACGTCAATTTTACAGAGTATTAAAAAAATTATTCGAAATGAAGTGTTAATTAAATTATTTTAACTAATTCAAGTACAAAGATTTCTCCAAAATTTCCCAAAAAAAGTACAAAGATTTTCTTAAAAGATTTTTTTATAATTTTTTTTCTCACAACAGGTAGTCATAATTTTTCAATATTTCAATGACAGCTTTTCCAAACGCTGTTTTTAGGTAGTTTCCGACAAAACAAGTCGGAATTTTATCATTAATCAATAATGGTTTACAGAAAGTGATTTTTAAAAAGTTATTTAATGTTAATTCGTAGCTGGATTTCCTTTTCAGCTGATTTTTTCCAAACCAAAAGGATCCATTTTTAAATAATACTAAAAGTTCATAATCATATAATTTCGGATTTATATTTCTCTAAAAGAAAAGATGAATTTCTTAATGATTGTAACTTTATATGATGTGATTTTTTTTGGTAACATATATTTTTAGTCATAATTAGAATTATAAATAAATCAATACATATGATAAATTATTTAT
>NW_021365171.1:0-242 GCF_001605985.2 Dendrobium catenatum | reverse complement strand
CAGCCCTGTTTTCAGTCTTCCCTTATGAAACTTCTTTCATGCTACCTTCCAAACATTCTTACTCTTGATTTTCAAGATCAAATTTTTTCTTTTCAGATACATCCACAGTTCCCTCAATAATTTTTCCTTCTTCAAATAATTGATTTACATAAGGTTGAGTTGCTCGAGTATTTTCGTTCCGGAGGTTGCTTGAATTCTTTAATCATTCCAAATTTGCATCCTTCGACTTAATGTTCCGAACA
>NW_021365170.1:0-315 GCF_001605985.2 Dendrobium catenatum | reverse complement strand
TTGGATCCTTACTTTACTTGACTGCGAACCGACCTGATATTATGTTTAGTGTTTGCCTTTGTGCTAGATTTCAAGCTGACCCGAAGGAGTCCCACTTGACTGCAGTAAAGAGAATTTTTAGATACCTTTTAGGGACCCAAGGCTTAGGGATTTGGTACCCTAGACACAGCACTTCTTTTGAGATTATTGGATTTTCTGACTCTGATTTTGCAGCATGCAAGGTGGATAGAAAAAGCACTTTAAGAAATTGTCAATTTATAGGACAGTCTCTGGTCTCATGGTCTAGTAGGAAGCAAAACTCTGTTGCACTTTCCA
>NW_021365169.1:0-227 GCF_001605985.2 Dendrobium catenatum | reverse complement strand
GAAAAGGTCAGTAAGAATGTAAATCAAGAAAGAATGGTCGAGTAAGGATTTGATAGGATAGATAGGAATAGATAAATGACGGAATAGCCTGCTAGGCTGGAAAGAAGTAGAGTAGGGAAGAAAACCCCAGCTAAGGGCAAAGAATCCTAACTAAGGAGAGACCCTAACTAAGAGTGGGACGGACCTAATGTAAGGAGTACCAATCCCGGAGTACACACAAGAAAAGA
>NW_021365168.1:0-334 GCF_001605985.2 Dendrobium catenatum | reverse complement strand
GAGAGTGAGAGAGAGAGGAGGGAGAGTGAGAGATAGAGAGCAAGAAAGAGCGAGGGAGTGCAGGAAAGAGAGAGGGAGAGAGAGAGAAAGGGAGGGAGAGAAAGAGAGAGACAGAGGGGTAGAGAGGGAGAGAAGGAGAGAGGAAGAGAAGGAGAGACAGAGGAAGGGAGAGAGAGAGGGAGAGAGAGAGAGAGAGAGAGAGAGAGAGAGAGAGAGAGAGAGAGAGAGAGAGAGAGAGAGAAAGTGAGTGCAAGCTTGAGAAAAAGCAATTTAGAGAAAGAACAAGAGAGAGCAAGGGAGAGAGCAAGAGAGAGAGGGGGAGAGAGAGAGAAAT
>NW_021365167.1:0-288 GCF_001605985.2 Dendrobium catenatum | reverse complement strand
CTACAGTCAAAGAAGAAGTGTAAAGGTTTGGAGGAGGGGGAGTCCGAGTGTCGTGGTTCATCGGCTCATGAATCGACACTCTACCTCTACCCCTACCTCGTCCTCCCCTACCTCTACTAGGGGGACCATCGTGCCTCACTGCAAACTGAGAGGGATCTCCATCAGAATGGGCAGTGGAAACACCTGGCTCAATACTAACCTGTGATGGACCCTGTACTGGTGACTGTACAGGACCCTGTGCAGGTGACTGCGCAGGACCCTGTACGGCAGTATCAGGCATCACTGGTG
>NW_021365166.1:0-2365 GCF_001605985.2 Dendrobium catenatum | reverse complement strand
GACAAATGTGGAGTGGTTCAGATGGACGACCGATATTGAATCCCTTGATCGTGGACTATTCATCAGACAATTGAAGGTCTTAATGAAGTCAAGTCGACTACCTTGGACTCGTTGGATTCTTCTCGTTGAGCTGCTCGATTTGATTATAAGCATGTCATGTTTGGAGACCGTTTGGTAACTTACATTGTGGTTCGAACTTTCCAACAACGCTTTGGGTGCTTGATTTGGACTCATTTGGGCTCAGATTGAGTTGAATTTGGTGTCGTTGGGTTCATATTTCCAAGAAGATTAATTCAAGTATAAGTTTGTTGAAATCAGAGTTGAGATGGTCTCCGAATTAATTTTTGAAGTTTCCAACTTGATTTTTGGCTCGAGATTCGTGCCCAATCAAGATAATTTTTCAAAAATCATGAAGGAGAAATTGAAAAGTTTACACATACATAGCCATATAAAATCACTAGATGGTGCCTTTGATATGAATGAAACAATTTTGAGTATTTTCTTTAGTTTCATAAATGCTGAAATTCCTTAAGTAATCTCGTTGCTTTGTGGAATTATAACTACCAAGAAGTGTTTTAATTATAGAGGCTTAATTATTTTGGAATGATTCTCTTTTTGAACAAAGAGAACCCGACAGATTTCAAAAATTAGAGGCTTGCATTCAATGCTCTCATATGGACTTTAAATATAATGTTTTTAATGTGATTCATAATAGAGGGATAGCTCGCCATACTAGTTAACTCTTTAAGACAACGATAGCTCTTGGTCATATGCCTTGTACCATCCCTTCTTGTATATAAATAAATGCCTAAGGAGATTTCTCTCTCTCTCTCTCTATCTCTCTCTCTCTCTCTCTCTCTCTCTCTCTTTTGAGACATTTAGGCCAATAATGGCAAACTAGCTTAAACACACATTACATATATAGGACACAAACAAGACCATTTAGTTGATATCCAAAGCTCACAACCAACAACATATTTACACCGATAACATCAGAACCGAAGAACAATACCTTTTGATTCTTTAAATGTCCCAAAGAGACAAGAATTTCATCATCCGCATGAAATCTGCCGGCTTCATTCGTCGTCCACCGTACCGTCGCAAGCCAACTTCCGACTGTATTCGCCTTTCGCCGTCCCGTCACAAGCCGTCGAGCCGCCGTGAACAAGAAAGCAGTGGTGCTTCGGTTCCCGTCGCAAACCTGCTTTATTTTGCAATTTGAGTTGTTCGGTCTGTCCGCCTAAAAGGAGTCGAAGAGTGAGGCAGTAATTTATAAACCAAAAAGAAACCAAAAAACAACTTTTAATTGTAATTAAGTAGATATAAATACATTTAATTAAACATTAATTAAAAAGTGAATGGGCCCCATGCCACTAGGGCCCCCTTGATAAATCTGCCTCTGCCAATAGTTAAAGATGAGCTATGTTAAGGAGACTTCTCTTAAATATGTAGTTGTTTGATTCCTTATATTTTTTTGTTGATAGTTTTTATGTACTCTCTTTTAATTCACAATGGAGATAGTTAGTCCTTTAATCAAACTTTAATCATTCCTTTTGTGCACTATAAAACAATGTAACTATATATGGTTGATTTGTGTATCTTATCATCTTTAACATTCTGGTCTAGCTCATGTTATTTTCTTGTTATGCTTAAAGAATTTGTTGAGAAGGTTTTTAGAGTCAAGCCTAATGTGAAGAATCTCTTTCTCCTCATGAAAGCTAAGAATGTCAAGTTGGTTGTAGAGCGCATGCAAAATGAAGTATAATTTCCCCTCTATTTTTTATCATTGAGTTCTTACGGATGACTTCGATTAAAGTTTAAAGGGATTGACCAAGGTTTCATTTGGGATGGCTTTCTTACTGTTTTTAAAGTAGCTTTTTATAAAAAAAAATTTAATTCTAAAACTTTGTTGTGCTAAAAAACTGCTTTAAAAAGTAGTAAGAAAGCTGCCCCAAATGAAACTTTAAGATTGAAATCAAAGAATATGGGGATTATATTCAGGGTTGTAAATATTTGGCATGACCCGAAAACTCGGGCTGGACCCATCCCGCAAATTTTGTGTTCAAATCAACTCGAACTCAAAACCGGGTCGAGTTCGGGTTAGGGATTTCGACCCGTTTACAAAACCGGGTCAGGTTCGGGTTGACCCGAAAACCAGAAATAAATCCGGTTTTACCCATTTTTAATTGATTTAGGAGGATTTCAAAGGATTATTATGAAATAAGTAAATGCAATTTTTTGAAAAATAATAAATCATGTTGCCTAAAGTGAATTAAGCTTGGTTTATTTTGAATTAATTGAAGTAAATCTTACCTTAATCAAATTTTTACTGATTTAAACCAAATCTATTATTAGAGATGTAATG
>NW_021365165.1:0-370 GCF_001605985.2 Dendrobium catenatum | reverse complement strand
TGACCCCGAACACCCCGATGATGGCCGTGTTGAATGTTTATCTCAACTGGAGGGGTTCACAAATACTTTCAAATATCTCCCAAAAGTCCACTTAATCCAAAGCTCCACTCAAATACTCCAAAAATCCAAAAATCCCAAAAATATTTAAAAATGAAATAAATCTATTAAAAAACTTAAAGCAAAATCCATCCACCATCCGCAATAGTTTGCCGGGGCGGACAAGTTAAAGTTTACTTCAGCTCACAAAGAGCCAAATGCCTAGTCGAAAATATCACTAGGATCCATTCTCAAACAATCTCTTGCCAATAAGGACGTGATTCGTGTCCTCTAATAGGAAGTTTCGCCGCCAAATGGCACTGCAGGTAAACGG
>NW_021365164.1:0-511 GCF_001605985.2 Dendrobium catenatum | reverse complement strand
CATGCACGCTTTTCTCTAGCGTGGTGGGAAGGGAACCAGATGCGACGCCTACGGCGAGGCGGGGTAAATTATAAAATTGCTTAATTTAAACCAGTGCCCGCAACCCATGCACGCCTTTCTCTGGCGTGGTGGGGAACAAAATATTACGGCCGCGGTGTCCTCTTCCGAGAGCACCTACCATGCACGCTTTTCTCTAGCGTGGCGGGAGGCCCAGTTTTCCGTAGTTTTCCCCTAAATGGGGGAGATGCCGGAAGGCTGCCGAAATTTCGTGTAAACATAAAATCGTACTTGGGATAATTTGGAGCTTTACTTGGACATTGATTGGAGCATCAAATGGACTTAATTCAAACTCAAACAATCTAATAACTTGAATGCAAACGAAATAAGAGAATGGCTCGTACTCAAGGGACCGCAGAGAACTAGTACTTGAACTCAAACTCAGATTTGAACTCAAGCAAGAACTTCAGTATGGACCTTGATTGAACTCAAAAGGACAAAGATTTGGGACACA
>NW_021365163.1:0-910 GCF_001605985.2 Dendrobium catenatum | reverse complement strand
GATGCTGGTCCTTCTAATGTAGACAATCCTACAACTGTAGATATACAAATTCCTGAAGAAGCAGGGTATGGACCCTGGGTGCACGTCAGGTATGGAAAGGGGAAAAGAACTAATAATTTTCCACATATTATCAATAAGGTTTCTCAAAAATCTGTGAAGGAAATTTGGAAGACTGTTGCTACTGTTGCTCCTAATCAAATTAATCACCAGAATTTGAACTCAGAAGGGTCTATTATTGGAAAACTAGACAAAGAATCTGTTGAAAATCAAAAGACATACTCTTCTATACAAAATGAAGTTTGTGTTGCTGCTGATCCTATAAATTCTGAAGCTTTTAAAGCTGCTGAAGTTAATAATATTGTTGTCCTTAGCAATACAGAACTGGAAGAAGGGGAAATACGGGATAGTTTCTCTGGGATAGATATAAAGATTTCATCTAGAAAGGAATCCTATGTCCCTAAACCTTTTATTGTTAATAATAATAGGTTTGATATTCTTAACAAGATTGATGAAGAAGTGGAAATTACTGTAAATGTTCCGAGCAATAATTCAAACAAAGAAGTTGAGTTTGATTCGGAATTGAAGAATAAAAACATGGAAGTGATCAAAGTTGATAGAGAGAATTCTATTGTGAAGAAAAAATTGGAAAAAGAGCTCAAAACTCTTGGACCAATTAAACTCATGACTAGAAGCAGGAAAATGGAAATGGGTTAAAAAGTCAAAAGCATTGGGGCTAGCCCCCTTCCAAACCAATGAATTCCATAGTGTTTTTGAATTGTAGAGGAGCAAGAAAGGCTCATGCTTCTCTATATCTCAAGGAGTTGGTTGAAAAGAATAATGTATTATTTGTTGGCTTGCTAGAAACCAAAGTCACTTCTTTGAATAGAAAGGATATCAATACTCTTATTGG
>NW_021365162.1:0-270 GCF_001605985.2 Dendrobium catenatum | reverse complement strand
TTGTGATAGTTTTCTTGCTGCTTTTAAAAGCAAATTTTTAGTACAAAAATATTTAGCTAAAAAAAATTGTACTAGAAAAATTATTTTTGAAAGCAATAAAAAAATTGTCTCAAACAAAACCTAAGACTACATCCACGTTGAAGCCTTTTTACCAATCACATATTCTAAATTTTGTATAGTTCCTATACATTTTCTTTCTCTTCGCCCTTCAAAGTTTGAGTTTCAAGTTTCATTTAGGATAGTTTTCTCATTGTTTTTTAAAGAACTTTT
>NW_021365161.1:0-320 GCF_001605985.2 Dendrobium catenatum | reverse complement strand
GGAGTTTGTGTCCAAGTTTGTAAGGTGTTTGTGTCCAAGTTTGTAAGAGTCTATTATAACATGAAAGTTGTTTTTTTAGTATGTATTTTGTCTAGTTTTTGTGAGTTTCGTATAATTTCTATTTCCTAGAAAGGTCTTGTTTTTGCTTGAAAAAATTTGGGGCCTTTCCCAAATTTTTGCTCGCATTAATTTGGTATCATAGCGGGTTAGCAAATCCCGGTTTGTTGTGTGAGTCTTGTTGTCAAGTGATTTAAGTTTTGTTGAGTCTTTTTAGAAAAAATGGAAAAAGATAAAAATAGTGATCCAGTGGAAGAATGCAA
>NW_021365160.1:0-305 GCF_001605985.2 Dendrobium catenatum | reverse complement strand
TAGTGAGAGGTATACCAAAGCTAGACTTTACTAAGGATCACCATTGTGATGCATGTCAATTAGAAAAACAAGTGAAGTCCTCTTTTAAGTCTCATAAGGATCTTAGGACTAGTAAACCATTAGAAATTTTTCACATGGATCTTTTTGGACCAGTAGGAACTGTAAGTCTAGGAGGGAAGGTATACGGATTTGTTATAGTGGATGATTATTCAAGATTCACTTGGGTTAGATTTCTATTTCATAAGAGTGAATCATTTGAGGAATTTATAAATTTTTCAACTTGGATTCAAAGGAAATTAGGGTGT
>NW_021365159.1:0-650 GCF_001605985.2 Dendrobium catenatum | reverse complement strand
GAACCACCAAGAGAGAAAATATAGCACTGAATGTGGAAGAGTCTGAGAGTGAACACTCACAATCTAAGGATGAAGACAAAATCACATTGATGACTAGACAATTCAGAAGCTTTATGAAGAGGAAGCAGAAGAGACACCAGCAGTGGAATAGAGGTAAATTCAATTGAAATGCCAAGGTTTCAAATGAAATTATTTGCTATGAGTGAAGGAAACCTTGACATATAAAGACGGATTTCCCAAAACCCAAAGCCAATTCTAGCAAGGAAAAAGTAGAGGAGAAATCAGTTGTGAGGGCAAGAAGAAGTTCCAATGAGCTTTTTGGGCTGACTCAGCTTCGAACTCGTCAAAAATAAATAAAGGAAGAGGAAGTCACAAATCTATGCTTAATAATAATCTTGATCAGTCAGATCAAGAAGAGGTATGTGACTTAACTTATGACAAACTTTTTAAAGTTTCTGAACACATGTATGAATCATATAGGAATATGAACAAAATGCATGCTAGCCTTAGTTTAGAATTGGAAGAGCTTAAAAAGAAATATGAAATCCTTAGGAAAGATCATGCTTTGATTGATAACAACCACATGAAAATACTTGATGAGTTTGATGACTTGAATAGAAATCATGAGAATTTAAAATCATCCTATGCAG
>NW_021365158.1:0-1308 GCF_001605985.2 Dendrobium catenatum | reverse complement strand
GATACGACCCTGCGCATCACTAAAGAGACGCCTCATCCGAGAAAGACAATCTGAAGACAACACTACTCTGTGATCTCTCAAAAGCACAATCAGGCCCATTACAATTGACATGGCCCTGTAGTAAAATTGAGATAAACTCACTCCACAGATTGTCAGAATGTCAATCAATTCAGGAGATGGTGGAAACCACAGCCCCGCTCGCAAACTGAATTACACCGTCACATATCCCGGGGGAGAAAAGCAAGTGCAAGCAAATTTTGCCAACACCTTCATCAACAGATCGTTAGGAAAATGGATTTTTTCCTAAAAGAAATGAACGAATCGTATGTGATGGTCGAGATAATATCATCAATCTTCAATGCCTTGTGAGTTTTTTTTGTGCCCTCAGATCGGTCGTTAGGATGATCTTCTTTGGCGGAAGAGTTTTTTGTGGATGCATGATCACCCATTCTAACTTCTGTACTAAAGAGGGGAGCAAATCCAAGTAGGGAAAAACACCTACGAAAGATAGTGAAAAACCTCTAGAGTAAGAAGAAAGAGGGGGAAGAAAGAAAGAGGAGGAGGAGAAGTCTCCGACTTTTGTACTAATGAGGGGCGCAAATATGAGTAGGGAAAATCACCTATGAAAGATAGCGGAAAACCTCTAGAGTAAGAAGAAAAAGGAGGGAGAAAGGGAGAGGAGGAGGAGAGATCTCCAACTTCTGTACAAGAGGAGGGGAGCTGAGTCGAGTAGGGAAAATCACCTACTCAAAAACAGTGGAAAGCCTCAACTGTCAGAGAGCCAGAGGGAGAAGAGGAGAAAGGTGAAATTTTTTTATAGGCCTTGGGGCCTATTTATAGTCTTTATAGGAGAACGATGCAGTTTTTAACATTTTCGAATTTCTTAAATTTTTCTAATTTTTTTTCGAATTTTTCAAAAAATTTTGGGATTTTTTTGAGAATTTTTAGGACCAAAAATAGCAAAAAAAAAAAGTTTTTCACGTCGGTGGGGCCCGCTTAAGGCGGTGGTTACGAACTGCCACCCGAAATTCTTGCGCACAACACGCGGATCGCTACCTGCCGCGCGCGGATCACGCACAGCCCGCAGATATGCGGGCGAACCACGCGGATCGCTACTCGCAGCATGCGCGACACTTGGGGACGTAGCAGGCTGTTGACCTCATTTCTGTATGAGGTCACTAGGGACCCATCCAAACTCCAGATCAATCCTGACCCTATATCAATCTAGACTCTAGATCCCAGGACCTATCCTGACCCTAGGATCCTTCCATATCAATCTAGAACCTAGGATTCTCCTAGAATACAGAC
>NW_021365157.1:0-350 GCF_001605985.2 Dendrobium catenatum | reverse complement strand
TGCCATGAAATTCCTGCAACAGATGGGGAATGTGTATAGAAGTTCGTGGCATTACGAACCTCCCTTGATACAATAGTCTCCCCCCTTCAATGTAGTAACCAGGATGACTGCTCTTGTCCTCCTTGATCTTCCTCAGCTCCTCGCTTAGCATACTTTCTTCTTTAATGCCCCCCCAGTCTACTATTAATGGTGCCGACACAACCAACTCCTGAATCTCTCCAACACATCTTGATAAAGCATCGACCGCCTTATTCTCCAAACCAGGCTTATATTGGATCTCAAAATCATAGCCTAATAGTTTGGATAACCACCTTTGGTGCTCTTCGGTCACCATCCTCTGCTCTAACAAA
>NW_021365156.1:0-321 GCF_001605985.2 Dendrobium catenatum | reverse complement strand
AATGACCCTAATTTTGGAGTTAATTACAGAATGGCCTCTATTAAGTAGTCAACGACAACATTTTTTTTCATTTATTTATAAAAGTCATGCCAAATTGTTTGACTTACTTTATATCATAATATTATTCAGGTGTAATATTTTATATGGCATTTGGTTCTTATTTCTTTATTAAACTATCAAAAATACTTTAATTCACAAGTTTTTCTTAGAATTCCTTTGGAACGATTTCTTATTATTTTTTAAAATATTTTTTTAACACAAAAATTACCAACTCAAAATATTTTTATACTACAAAGATGCTTTTAAATGTAATTAAAAAAA
>NW_021365155.1:0-219 GCF_001605985.2 Dendrobium catenatum | reverse complement strand
TTACTCTATTCAAAATCATAGTAGCCACAATCTTGTAGGTAGTTTGACATAAGCTTATAGGCCTAAAGTTGGACAGCATGGTAGGATTTTTTATTTTTGGAATTAAGACTACTAACGTATCCTTCAAATCCTTATGCATAGAACCAGTCTTAAAAAAGCTGTCAATCGCTTTCCAAGTATCTTCTTCCACAATTTTCCAAAAAAATTTGAAAAAGGATG
>NW_021365154.1:0-332 GCF_001605985.2 Dendrobium catenatum | reverse complement strand
CCCAAATCATGTTAATTGAATAAATTTCTCATAGCGTTGTGTAAAGTTTATGCGGGCAATGTTGAACATTGATAATTTTAATCACAATAGTTTATGAAAAAAGAATAATTTATCACAGCATTTTGATCTATAAAAATCCAAATTTCTTTGGATATTTTCAGTTCGATATTTTTATCATGACTTTGATATTTTATCAATATGCAATTGATCAATCTATGGATCTTTTGCTGATGCCAACCAAAAATTATGTATTAGTTCAATAAGAAAAATCTTTGCCTTTTTTTGAGAGTTACATAAATAAATAAATAATATTTAATTATTATTTATCTAAA
>NW_021365153.1:0-997 GCF_001605985.2 Dendrobium catenatum | reverse complement strand
TCCTAAAATAGTATAATTTGAAATGATTGAGAGCAATCAAATATTGAAAGAATAATTTAGGGTTAAGGGAATTAAGATGGATCGTTTTCAATTTGAATTCGAGCTAGATAGGTGTGATATACAAGTTTTACATTTATCGAGTTTGATAGAAAAATATAGAGAGATTTAAGAGAATATGCAAATAATATTTATTGGTTTAGAGAAATCATATTATGAAGTTCCTATTTCATTTATATAATTATGTACTTCACAATCCTATTTTGTCCACGCTCAAAATAAAGATTTATTTTGCCCCCTGCAGGCTAACCTTAAACCGCATGCCATCCCCACCAATCTTGTGATATCATTGTCAATACCAAACCTAACTTAAACCAACCTAACACCATTAGAATATTATGCCCACCTAGCTTAAACCAGCCTAACACCATTAGAATATTATGGATTGGTGATCGACTTTGTACAACGGTTTGCACCTGATCACTACAATTTTTGCTCTGTTAAACTTTCGAGACTACACTTGTAGGATCTCAAATGCCAGAAATAAATCGATACAACCCTGGTTTCTTACACTTTCTAGGTTTTATTTGGGACGGCTTTCTTACTGTTTCTTAATGCAGCTGCACTAAAAAGTTGTTTCTAAAAACAGTAAGAAAGATGTTCCAAACAAAGTCTCAATCTTTATCCAACTCAACTTTCGCTCTCCTCACACAATCCCCCATCCTGATCCATCCCCCTCGGGCGAATTTGAGCACATCATTGCAACAGTGAACAAGGACTAACTAGCGGCTTACACACTTTCCATCTGGACATGTAAATGTTTCTTTTCATCATTTACATTCTCCTTTTAGTTATCTAATTCTTCTACAACATCTTAAAAAAAGTTTCTATTTCTATAGCAGCTTTGCAAAATAGTATGAAAGTTATCTCAAATGAAGCCTAAGGTTTCGTTTGGACTGTCTTTCTTAATGTTTTATAAAGCAGTTTTTTAGTACAAAAA
>NW_021365152.1:0-201 GCF_001605985.2 Dendrobium catenatum | reverse complement strand
CGCAATCATGCCCGCAATGATTGCGAGCTGATTGAAAACCGCGTGGGGTCCACACGGTTTTGACTTAAATGAGTCATCAAAACCCTGGGCCGTTCGATCTCCGCCTATCCGAATGGACGGCTGTGATCTCGGCGGACCGAGATCTTCACGCCCAGACGGACCGCGCGGTTGGACGGACCCGCGGTCCCGCTCGATCAGATC
>NW_021365151.1:0-345 GCF_001605985.2 Dendrobium catenatum | reverse complement strand
AGCCGAACCCCCTCCCAAACTCCTTCCCAGCTGCCGACCATAAACCTTAAACCTAATCCTCACCTAGCCACCGGTCACATCCCTTTCTCCTTGGCTCCACTAATCAACTCATAAATGCAAAGCCCTTCTTATTTTAGCCTTCTTATTTTGGGCAACAATCTTAATTCATATTCAAATAAATTTGAATTTGAATTTGTTTCCTAAAATAAGAATCTTTATTTTAGGAAAGTCCCTAGAATTATGCTTATTTGAATTTTAAATTGGATTGGGATTAAATTAATCTTTCCTAATTTAAAGTTCTAAATCAATTAAGCCTTGATTTCCCTCCCACAAACTCCAATCACC
>NW_021365150.1:0-3078 GCF_001605985.2 Dendrobium catenatum | reverse complement strand
ATCGGGCTAACAAAACAGGTGCTTTCCTACTACGGCCTCTTATCACAGCTTGTTGAGTAGGTAAAGCTATCAGTGACTCGGCCACATATAGGCTTGTTGAGACTGATATTGTATCTGTTTAAGCACTGGAATTGTACTATAACAACCTGTACTTGTCAAATTTGATTTGTTGAGATTGTAAGAACAAAATATTTCCTCATTCTAAACTTCAAAATCTTGACAAATTTGAAGAAGAATCTTCAATCTTTGTAATAATCATATATTTGATTGCTTGAAGGCTAGCTTATGTCATATATTTATCCAATTGTAGCTTCATGAATGATTTTAAATATTTATTTGGGGTTCGATGATAACCCAAAAAAATATTTAAAATGCCCCCTGCCTTGAAGGAAAATTTCATCTATCATCAGATTTTTTGCATTTTTAAACTTAAAAATGCCCCCTGTCTTATGAGATAATTTCTAAGACATCTTAGAATTATTATCCCCCTTTACAAGGGAATGAACTTCAGCTTGCTCTTTTAAGAATAATATTTCTTCAGATATCTTCCATTGATCGGGGGCATAGGTCGTCGACCTTCCAAATCGATTAGTTGATAGCCTCCTCCCTGATACACCTTCTCGATGACAAAAGGACCTTACGAATTTGGTTCAAATTTACCACCAATTCTTTGGTGTGAAATAATTAACTTCTCAGCACCAAGGATGTCATTAAGGATGTTTCTTTTCATGGCTTTAACTTGAATATTGAGATTTTGGTTCTTCTGCCCTGTGCTTTGTGCTGCGGACATTTGATGAAGAATTATCTGATTTATCTTTACTGACTTGTCAGGAGATTTATACCTTCTGTCCTTTGCTTCTAGCTTTTGTGGGGTTGATGAAGGAGTAGATGCCGGAGACCTAAAACCTTTAGGTTTGCACTAGGTCAGTGGCGAGAAGTCATCGGTCAAGAGCTTTGTGCATAACGAACTTATTGATGATATAATCCACTTAGTTCAGCCTTGGGCTTTATGCGAACTTTGGGATAATTTTCTTCGGTCCTTTGCTTTGTGCTTTGACGGACTTGTTGAAGAAAAATTTCTTCAATCCTCGCTTTGTGCTTTACGGATTTGTTGAAGGATTTGCAGATTCTGGATTTAGTTGATATTATCGAATGTAGGTAGTATCTTGATCCTTAACCACTTGAAAAGACTTTAATCTGAATCACTTGAGTTCATCAGATTGGGAGAGCTAGAATTTGATAGCTCTTTGTCCTCTGGTTGCTAGGATGGGGTTCCTCTACTACGGCCTTTCTTATGGCTTGTTGAGTAGACGGAGCTGTCAGCGATCCGGTCATATTTGAGCTTGTTGGATCCGACCTTTTTACACCTATTCAGGTTTCATACTTAAGTTATGAGAAATGCGCTTCCCAATGCTAACTTCACAGAAGTTGGTAGATTTGAAGTTCTCATTTGTGGTTGAAGATTTGGAGCCTACACACATTTGATAGTTTGCTCAATATTCCTTCCTCCCACTAGAACTTTGATTCTCCAGTTATTTGGGAGAATTTTGTAGACTACGATCACTTAAACTTGTCGAGCCAAATTTTCCTTCGTTCTTCCTGCAGTCCCTACCAACGGGTTGACGAAACGGGGGTTCCGCTACTACGGCCGTTCTTATGGCTTGTTGAGTAGACAGAGCTGTCAGCGATCCGATCATATTTGGGCATGTTGGATCCGACCTCTTACACCCATTCGAACCTTAAGCTTCAGGCTGTTGAAAGACTTCAAGCTTTTTCGGCTCAATTTGTAGAAAAGTGTGTAGCCACAAAAATCTCTTTCTTGACCTTTGAGTCTTGTTTTGTTGAAGAAGGTGTTATCTCGATCTTTTGAAAGATCACCTACATCTACTTTGGAAAACAAGTATTTGTATTCTTTAGCACAAAAAAGCATTTGAATTGATAATTTTAAATATTTATTCGGGGATCTCGGCATGCAGCGCGATGTCTACCCGAATAAATATTTAAAATGCCCCATGTCTTACAGGGACATTTTAAAATAGAATAGAATTAGTCTTGAGATTTTAAATATTTGTTTGGGGATCTCGGCACGCGGCGCGATGTCGACCCGAACAAAATATTTAAAATGCCCCCAGTCTGATGGGGGATTTTGAAATGTATTCTCATGACATATGAGAATTTTAAAATATTGAATATATATGCTAATAGATATGTATGAAAACATAGCGTATCAAGCATAATATTTTCCTGGGCAATTTCATGTATAGTATTTTTTTCAAATACCGGCCATTGATCGGCGGCATGGGCCTTTGACCATTCGATCAAATAACTGATAAGCTCCTCCTTGAAGCACCTTCTCGATAATAAAGGCACCCTCCCCAATTGGATACAAATTTACCACCAATTTTTTTCAGTGTGGGATGATTGATCTCCTCAGTATTAAGAATATAGCACAGCCTTTTGATGTATTAGCTCATTAAATACATGTCTTATTACCCATTTATAGGTGGCACTAGTGTTCCTTAGGCCGAAAGGCATGACTGTGTAGTAGAATATGCCTATAGATGTTCTGAATGATGTATGCTTTTCATCTTCAGTCTTCATCTTAATTTGATTGAATCATAACGATCCCTCTGTAAAGGAGAACATATCATAGTTGAAAATGTTATCAACTAGAAGTTCTGATACTTGGAGTAGAAAATTATCTTTTGGGCATATCTTATTGAGATTCAAAAAATTGATACAGATACAAATCTAACCGTTCTTCTTCTTCACCAGGAAAATATTTGAGATCCAATCGACATATTTTTCTTCTCGGATGAAGCCCGCCTCTATAAGCTTCATTGTTTTTATAATCACTTAGTCTTCAATCTCTAATATCATTATCCTTGGAGCTTGCTTGATATGAGTGACATCTGGTTTGATGATTAATATGTGAATCACCACATCACGGGATAAACTTGACATCTCAGCATATGTTCAGGTAAAGCAAGCCCTAAATTTATAGAAGATCTTTTTTTTTTTACTTGTTCTTTGAGGAGAATGTCACTGGTGAAGTCGAGCAATGATCTTCTTCAATCT
>NW_021365149.1:0-274 GCF_001605985.2 Dendrobium catenatum | reverse complement strand
ACAAATGCGTATCGCAACGCCCTTTTTCGGATTTGTGTAACCATAGACTTTTCTGTCGGGAGTTTGTTTTCCTTGAAGTAGTCAATGAATGGTTGTCTCCAATCATTTTCGACTTCAATATCTAAACAATTCTACCACGATTCTGAAGCTTGACTAGCTTTATGTCTCTTGGCTATATGATATCCTTCTGGAAAATTCTTCATGGCAATCTGATGAAGAGGTTGAGGGTCAACTGGGGTTTCATCCTGCTGACTTGAATCTAGAATTCCTTCTG
>NW_021365148.1:0-8165 GCF_001605985.2 Dendrobium catenatum | reverse complement strand
AAACCGAGAGAGAGAGAGAGAAAGAGAGAGAGAGAGGAAGAGCAACCTACCCAAAGCCTTCCTCTGCCGGTCTCTTGCACTGGCCGACACCTTCACCGACTCACCCCTTCCAGTCGAATTGGAAGTTACGACCTTTTGATCGGGATCGACGACGGGAGCTCGTTCCCTGTGAAGATAACTTTCTTCCTCTCGTGCGCTCCTGCCAATCCAAAATGAAGAGAGGGTGAGGATTTTTTTTTTATTTTTAATATTATTTACTTATTATTTATTATACTTTTTTATTATTATGATTTAATAATTATGTAATTTATAATATAATTAAATTATCTAATTAATGATTATTTATATTAATTAATATGATTTAAATATATAAATTATAATTTATTATTAATTAAATAATTATTTTGGTAATAGTGGTTGGTTAATTATTAATAATAATTACTTAATTATTATCAATAATTAATATAAATTATAATAAAGAATAATAATAATAAATTGTACATGCCTACCCTCTCGCCTCGACATCCGTGCCCTCCACCGCCAGTCCGCCGGCCCCGAAGGTATAATTTCTAGAACCTAAGCCCTCCTACCTCGGCATGCATGTCGAGCCGGTAGACCGCCTATACATGCTTTTCTCTAGGGTGGTGGGAAGGGAACCCGGCGCGACGCCTACGACGAGGTAGGCGAGCGACCCCTTGGCTCCTCTCTTGCCTCGATGTTCGTGTCGAGCCGGTAGACCGTCTATACACGCTTTTCTCTAGCATGGTGGGATGAGAACCCGATGTGACACCTACGACGAGGTAGGTGAGCGACCCTCGATTCCAAATCTTGTTCTCGGCGTTCGTGACGCACCAGCAAACCGCCTATACACACTTTTCTCTAGCGTGGTGGGATGGGAACCCGGTGCGGTGCCTACGATGAAACCGGGATATTCATAAGTACCCGCTCGTGGGGAAACAACTGCTTCTCTTTTGCAACAGGTACCGAAGACCCATACACGCCTTTCTCTGGTGTGGTGGGGACAAAGACTTTACACGGCCGCGGTGTCCTCGAGAGAGAGCACCTACCATACACGCTTTTCTCTAGCGTGACGGGAGACCCAGTTTTCCGTTGTTTTTCCCCCAAACGGGGGAGATGCCAGGAGGCTGCCGAAATTTCAGGTGAAATATTACTACACTTGGACCTGTTTTGAACTCAAAAAGAACAAAGAGCCCAGACTCAAATGAGAAAGAGCAGTGGACTTTTGAACTCTATTGAACACGAGCAGAGGACCTGAACAAAATTTAAATAATTTCTAAAGGTCAAATTCAAATGAAATAAAATCAAAGTTGGAACCCAAATTCAAATCAATTCGAACATATAATTGAACTCTCAAGGACTCCAGAAGACTTTGAACAGAATATGAACATGCAATTGAACTCAAAGGACTGCAGGGGACTTGAATCAGACTAGTACATCAAACAAAGACTTTGATTTGGACTGGATCTGAGCTTGAACAAGCAATTACATTTAAGCAAAATAAAGGAACAAACGGACTTATAGAAGTCCTAAATTGGAATCAAATGACAAAGATTTTGCTACCAAAGCCAGTCAACCTGCAAGTGAACTTGTATGTTAAGTTCAAATTGGGTTCAAACTCGACATGAACGATACAAGAACCTGAGCCGTCAAGAACAAGAAGGGATTCAGTCTTGCATTTGATCCGGACAAAAAAATTTAACTTGCACTTGAATTCGTGCTATATAGCATTAAGTGGGGGTTGTAAACTCAATGAACCCGAGTCTAAATAAAACTTAACTCAGACTTAAACAAACACAAAGGAGAAAGCTTGAGTCATACAAACACAAAGGACAAAGCTTGAGTCATACATGAGGGAGCTCAAATTATAAGAGCAATCGTACGGTCAAAAGTGACTCAAACTACAAGACCTCGATACATGAATTCCTACGATAATCCCTATAAATGCCTGTTGATTGAGATGGCATCCAATAATGGAAGATCTGTCTATACAAACAAGTACATCAGAATAACCACTTAAGATTGGTGAAAGGTGGATATGATACTGATGTCAATGAGTCTTCCATTATTACAAATACCTTTAAGAGGTCGTAGCAGATGCAATGGGCCCTTACAAATAAATACAACCTACTTGTGGATAACAACAGTGGGTACCTCGTAGGCACAACTAACCACTGTGGGCACAAGTACCGATATCACCTACGACAGTGGTGATCAAGAGCTTCAAGCATTTTGGGTGTAAGGGCAACCCGGTGTATGAAAAGGAATACCCCTGGCTGAATGGGAGAAATGTTTGAACAAATTAAAACCAAACTTCCTGGTGTTTCAAAGTCTCTTCTTAGTTTTAAACTTGAGAAGAAAATAATTCTGGTGCCCACAAACACCGAAAATAGCAAGTCCACTACACCGAAGAGCCTAAAAGGAGTTCTTCCCAAATCAGCAGTCATTGACTCCAAAGTCCAGAAAGTCCCATCCCCGGTGAATGAGAAAGGGGAAGTCAACACCAAGACGCACGCCACCGAATCTGCAACATTCATACAAGCAGACAGAAGGCGTCTACAATCTACAACGCCACACCACCGGATCTGCAACATTCATACAAGCGGACATAAGGCGTCTACAAATACTTTTAAAATACCCCTACACGTGCACCATAATTTGTATACACATAGGTACACTAAAGGGGAAAATACAATCTCGACCCGCATGGGCCCCGGCGAGCGTGTTATTAGTACACATGTGACGTCTAAGGATGCTGCACGGGTCAATAAGTGAATTCAAGTTCGAACCTGATCCTTCTATATGGATCAATAGAGGTCGACAGGGTTCAAACTTTCAAACAAATACATGGTTGAGACGACCGGTGTATTTGTTTTAATACATTCATATTAAGCCTTCAAAGCCTACAATCAAGAGAATTCACTAAACAAAAGGCACAAAGCCTACGAGAAACCCAATCTTCGATCAAGAGAATTCACTAAACAAAGGCCGTGTTGAACGCTAATCTCAACCGGAGGGGTTCACAAATATTTCTCAAATGCCTTTCAAGCTCCACCCAAAAATCCAAAACTCCGCAAATCCTAAATTCCAAGATATTTAAATCTGAATTAAATCCATCAATCACTCAAAGCAAAACCCATTCACCCTTCGCAACAATTTGCCGAGGTGAACATTCAAAATCTACTTCTGATCACAAAGAGTCAAATGCCTAGTCGAAAATATCACTATGATCATTTCTCAAACAATCTCCTGCCAATAAGGACGTGGTACGTGTCCTCTAACCGGCGGTCTGCAGCCAAATGGCACCGCAGGATAAACGGTTATGAAGACCCGAGGCCCTCTGAACCGAGTGGTTTTGCCGCCAAATGGCACCACGAAATACCAGTTATGGCCAGCGCCGTTACATTCCTTATTGGCATCAAATCCTTAAGATATGAATCAATAGGATATGATTGATAGGGCACAAAGCCCTCTGTTAGCTAAGGTGGGTTCAAATTTGTCCTCTAAGACAAATACTCATCACAGGTCTACAAGGTCGCCTTGGACGAAGCAACCCATGGCTGCCAACAAGGATCCTTCTGTCAGGTTGGGTCGACTACCTCCTCTGACTAAGTAGACTAGGGACCACGATGGCCCGGGACGACGGAACCAAGGGATCTTGATCGGGTCCATCATCCATTCCCCCATCATCCGCTTTAAGTGCTAGGTGGTGAAATTTCCTATTTTAAATATCAAAATTTTCAAACCCTTCCAAATACCGAAATCCAAACCCAACTCTTCAATACCCAAATCCATGCTGCTACTATATGCCAAATAACACGTATCTCTACGTATCTGATTGACGACTAGCCTTAATCGAAAGTTTTCTCTCATTATCGAGAGGGGTAATTAACTATAGGGGCTTGCGCCTATAGGAAACCAGAACTCAGATCATAAAGTCCTCACAAAATGAGGGAGAAATCTCTGGGCAGTGTCTTATCTACAAACCCATCTGCCTTCCAAAATTTATCCCAGAACTTAGTCCGTTAAAACTCCCCTCACCAAATAAAAAGCAAAACAATGCGCGGCGGGGAAGCCGGGGCCGAATTTTCGGAGCCACAGATTTCTGGCAACTCCGCTGGGAATGATTTCTTTTTCCATCTCTGGCTAGTCACTTATATGCTATAATAGCAGCAAGCAAATCCATATGGACTAAGATTTTAGATTTCCTTAAATAAATCTTTTAAATAAGATCAATGGAAATTCAATCAGCAGGGTTTTAATTCTATGCTAATTTTCCTACTTTTGTTATTTGTTCTGCATAATTTCTGCAGTATGAAAGTGTGGGGTGATGTATCAATTCTGATCACTAACCCCTTCCTTTCATTTTTGCAGAATGGAAATGCAGGATACCCCGATGACCGTCAAACTGGGACGAGGAACCAAGATTCAGTTGGCTAATACTGTTATAGAGACTGGAAATGCTGGAGCCACCATGCACTTTGGTGGGCTCGAATTCTCAGCGGCTATTGCAAGGGCTGCAGCCGTTCTTGTGTACGGCGTAAACTCTGAAGAACTTTCTGGAAGGTCCCATTCTACAAGGACTACTGCCAGAGGCGCTGCCCAAGGAAGAACTTCTGTGTTCGAGAGGCTATCCCAGTCTAAGACCCTTACTGCAAAAAGGGTTGTTGATTGAAAAACAATTTATGTGGTGACTGCCAACTCCACTACCCTGCCCAGAGAGCCTGTTGCACCTGGGAGGTATGATGATGAAGCTTCCTCGTCTGGAGGAAGGCTCAATAGAAGGCAAAGGAGAAAGAAAAATGCAGAGCTACGTGCTCAGCAGCTGCCAGTACCAGTCCATTCCTCCAACTTGCCAACATAAGAACCAGAGATCAATATTCCCACTCATAACAGGTTCACTAACCTGAAGTGGGTAAAGAGAAACAGCTCTTCTGGTGAGCTCAAGAAATCTTTCTGGGAGCGTCGACCTGAAGTCCCAACCCCTCAGAAGATAAGAGAGACCGAACGTCTGTCTGCCCGGGTACACCGAGTACTAAAGACAGTTAAAGAGAAGGGGCTAATGAAAAAAAAGTTCAAGAGGCCATTGATTGTTGAGGCTCGAAGAACTCCTCCAAGAGAGGCTATCATCTGTTGTGATAATTGAACAGAGAGGTTATTAACGACAAGCTCCACGCGGTGAACATCGGGGTTTGACACCTGAACCATATGTTTGGGAATCCGCCGTCGAAAGGTCCCGGTGGAATGACAAACAAATATGGAGGCCAAAGCCTTGAAAAGAAAAGATGATTGGGGAAAGAATTAGTTCAGGCGTGACATCTGGAGTTGCCTTCCGGAGATCCTCCCCTACTAATAGAACTCGTCAGAGATGGGTCCAAAAGAATGCCCATAATGACAATTCTAGTGACGATCGACATCTTGGAGTCTTCCAGGAGATCCCGTCATTTTCCTAACTCAGCCAAAGAGGAAGTTCATTTTGATCATAGTCCGAAGATCGAAGAAGTAATCATTCCAAGTCAAGAACCTGAAATTCAGTGGCGACGCCGCTCAGAAATTCAGGTACAAGAAGAAGAAGAATATGGCGATGATGACACTATGGAGATCGAGGTGGTTCGCATGGTCAACCACATTGATGAGGAAGATGATGATGGTGATGAAGATGACCAATAATCACAGCCCCGTACACGAGTTTATCGTCGTCACCACAAGGCTCGATCTATTGCCAGCCGAAGTGTTCACTCTTTAGAAGAAGGAGAAGAAGAGGAAAAAGTTGGAGAAAATCCTTTCGCGGGTGAGGACATCACGCTTGCTGAAATGAGAAGACAAATGAGACGACAGATGCGAAAGAAAGATAGATAAATCTCTCATATAAATGATAAAATGACTGAGATGATGACTCAGATGATGTCTATGATGGAGATGATGCAGAAGACCGCTTCTGTGGGTCCCGCACTGGCTCAGCCTGTCGATCAAGCTGCCAATCCTCAAAATCACCAAGCGCCTCAAGCCTCAGGAGTGAAAGGTATACCTGAGGGTGGCAAAAAGACTGATGGTCCAACCCGCCAGCGTACACCACAAAATGTGGTGAGCGCCTCTGAACCTGTAACTGCTGAGCAGTTAAAAGGCTTAAACAGTGAAAAAATTAAAGCCATTATAGCTGCTGAACAAGCAGAGAAGTTTGTAGGTAAAGGTCGCCCGTACGCAGTAGAGTACGATCAGGTGCCGTATCCAAAGGGATATTTTATGCCAAAGTTCAATATTTTTTATGGCAATAAAATCCTAGACAGCACCTGGCACAGTTCAAAGCTACCTGCGGGAATACGGGAGGCAATAATGCTATGTTATTTCGGCAATTCGTGAGCAGCTTGAATGGAACTGCTTTCGAATGGTATGCCGAACTGACGAATGATTCTTTGAAGACCTTCGCGGAATTAGAGGCACTATTCGTGAAAAGATTTGCCAGTGCAACAGAGAAGACTATTATTACTGACCTTGCCCTCCATAAGAGGAGAAAGGATGAGTCAGTGACGAAATACATAACACGCTGGCGCAATCTCAGTATGAAGTGCGAGCAGAAACTAGAAGAAGAGCATGCAGTTCAATTGCTAAAGGGGAACATTGATGATAAAATGTAACTCTTCTTGTGCATGGCTTCAATTACTACCTTCCAGGATCTGTTGGACAGGGTGGCGAAGTTTGAAAAATTAAACTTGTCAAAATCTGAAAGCCTCTCTGACAAACCCAAAAAGGCTAAAGGTCCTGATGCCAGGAAGAATGAAGTGTACTCCGCATTCCCTCCCAGACCTGATAAAGGTAAACGGGTAGTATATAATGTAGATAAAGGAAAGCAGCCTATGCAGTATGAAGAAAAATCAAAACAGGCTTACAATCCAAATCCTCAGCCAAAACTAGTTCTTGGAGGAAATGATAAAACTCGAGCCTTTCCCGGTGGAGGAGAGCGCTAGAGGCAACCAACGGGAACTGGTGATAGAATGTTCTCTTCCCTCAAGGAGAAAATGAATAAACAATATTCGTTCAAGAGGGAGAGTGTCGCTAAAATGTTCCGACAAGCACTCAAGAACGGTCTGGAGTTGCCAGAATGCAAAAGACCTGAAGAGTCCAAACACAGCGGCGACCCAAACTACTGCCCATATCATCGGGTAGTTAGCCATCCAATTGAATATTGCTGCGTCTTCAAAGATTGGCTAGAGAAGAAGTATAAAATGGGAGAATTGACATTATCAGATAATGTGTTAGTCGTCCCAAAAAAGAATCCACCCGGATAGTCACGTCCTCTTCCGTACTCCCGCCTAAAGAAACAACAAAAGAACCTATTCAAGATGAGCAATGGGAGACCGTGGTCTCCAAGAAGACAACCAAAATGCTGAAACAGTTAGGAGTTCCGGGTGTCAAGTGAAAGTCTCCTACTGAGCCAAAACTGAATCTAAAGTGGTTGCTTGTGTCACAAGCATCCACCTCAAAACAACGACCTGGCCAAACTAGCTCATCAAAATCTGGAAAGTCAAAGTCAAAGTCTTCCAAGAAGAAAGTTAAATTGAAGAAGCCTGAGGCAAAAAAGACTGCAACCCAAAAGGCTGTTGATGGCTTGGGAAAATATTACCAGACTGCCAGGAAGCCTATTAAGCTCGATGATTTTATGAAAGAGCTCAAAATAGATAAAAAGGAAGAAGCTGAGGATGAATCTCTTCCTACAGAGACATGCCGAGTCATCTTTACGACATCAAAGATAACATATAGGGAGAAATATGCTGAAGAAGTGGCCCCTGAGTTCTGTCTAATGGTGTCATCAATGGAATTCAGTTCAGATGATCTGTGTTTTCCAAATGATGAAGATTCAGACCCAAGCATATCATCGCAAAAGAAGCAGGTAAAGCTAGGAGATGATTCTGAGTCCACAGGTGAGTCTCCAGAAGTGACAATGGTTGACTCTGAAGAGAATGCTTCATCAAATAAGTCTGAATCAGATGAGGTGGCCTAGGTGCAGTTGAGAAGTGGCAAGATAGGTGGTGAAATTTTCTATTTTAAATATCAAATTTTTCAAACCCTTCCAAATACCCAAATCCAAACCCAACTCTTCAATACCCAAATCCATGCTACTACTATATGCCAGATAACACGTATCTCTA
>NW_021365147.1:0-356 GCF_001605985.2 Dendrobium catenatum | reverse complement strand
AAAAATACAACTTTCAGATTTCACTCACTGCTGCCGTTTTCTTTTCATGCAGCTTGACTGCCATCACTCAGCTAGTTCACCATGGAATGATCTTTGTGCCCGTTGGCTATACTGCTGGGCCTGGAATGTTTGAGATTGAGAAAGTGAAGGGTGGTTCTCCCTATGGTGCCGGAACTTTAGCTGGGGATGGGACGAGGCTTCCTTCTGAGCTTGAACTGCAGCTTGCCTTCCATCAGGGCAAGTACTTTGCTGGCATTACAAAGAAGTTCAAGGCTTCTTCTTGATCTCTCATCATCTCTATACTTCCATCACTGTTATTGAACCGTTTGAATTTCTTATGAAGAATAAATTACAGA
>NW_021365146.1:0-2335 GCF_001605985.2 Dendrobium catenatum | reverse complement strand
ACGATGTCAAGAGGTGGTCATATGATGGTCGGCAGTAGTCCGACAGCAGTTGACAGTTCGATGATGGTCAATAGAGGTTCACCGAGATGGTGCTGGACTTTTGAAGTCTCGGAGCTCTCTTCAATCTCGCATTTCAAAGTCCCTCAATGTAGAGAGGGTCTATTTATATATTTTGAGTGACACTCCCTAGTAATATATAGAAGATCTAGGGCAGTTACTGAGTGTTCGCATCGGATAACCAAATTATTGATTCTCCCTGATTCATATAGGCATTTCAAAAGTGTTTGAACGGGACCTTTAATGATGTCAAAATTAAGCATCTTAGACTTGTTGAATTCGTCTCGCGAGCTGCTCGATTAACTATAAGCATTGTCATTTTTAGAGATCATTTGTCACCAAATAATGTATTTGAACTTCTAAAATACACTTCGGAATCGTACCGATTTTATGTTGTTGGTTTGTCTCCTTGAGATATTCAATTTGGTTATAAGTTTTTAAAAATCAGAGTTTGGATGGTTCCTAATTAATTTTAAAAAATTTCAATTTGAATATGCCTCAAGCTTCGTGCCTCATCAAGATAATTTTTGGTGACGCATCATAATATTAATATATATATATATAAATATATAATAATATTATATATATTTAATATATATATATATATTATATATATATTATATATAATTAATATATATATATTAATTTAAAGCAAATCCTAATATTTTGTAAGATTAATATTAATTGTTCTTAAGTAGATACAATAAATTAAATATTTTTATTAATAAAATTTTAAAAATATTAATACACAAACAACAATATTTTTAACAAACAAAACTTATTTATAAAAAAAATATTAAAGCCACCATTATTTAAAATCATCTTGTATCAAGTGATTACTCATAGCTTGTTTGCCCTAAATTAAGGACAAATGTGATCAAAAAATAAATAAATAAATAAATAAATGTACAAATGTGGTCAATTTTTTTGTACATTGGTATTGGGTTAAAATTATGGAAAGTGCTCTCCTCTTCTTTAGCTTTTTATTTTATTTTTTTTAATTTTATTTTATTCAACAAATGTTTGAAAAATGTTTATGCTACAATAATTGTAATCGGATTTCTCCAAAGCTTTTATAGTTTTTATTCCATTTTTTGTTCTATATTATAATGTTACAAAAGTTTCTGGCATTTAATTCATTGTCCTCTTTCATGCTTAAATAATTTGCTAAGATTCGTTGGTGACGGCTTTCTTACTATTTTCTTTTAAAAGTAATTTTTAGAATAAAAATTTTAATTTGTGTTAGAAAATTAATTAAGAAGCAATAAAAAAAGCAGTCCCAAACAAAGCCTAAGAGGTTAAATTATTTTGCTTAAAAATGAATTATTTCATTTTAAATAAAAAATGAACTAGAAAATAAATTAATTTAATATGGTATAAAATATAAGAGTAAAAAATTATAATTCAAACATAATTTAGCTAATTAGTGTGTTGACTAATAAATATTTTATTTATATTTTGGAATATTTATTTAAATGTGAAGCATTTTATCTTAAATTAAAAAATTTGAATATATTAGGTGTTAATAAGCATAAAAAATCAGTTACAATAAGTAAATTACAATATATATATATATATATATATATATATATTAATTTTGTCAATTGCAAAGCCTTTAGTCATTCTGCTTCGGACCATCACCAAACCATCGACCAATGTTGGACTCCCACCATACCATCGTCAAACCACCATCCGGCTGTCGATCGGTGCCATACTTTCACCCGACCGTTGATCGCCGTCGAACTCCTGCCCGGCCTCCAACCACCTTCGAACTTCCACCGGACCATTGAACACCGTCGAACTCCTGCCCGACAATCATGGACCACCGCCCAGTCGCCAACTTTCTCTGACTTCTGCCGAATGTCGTTTAACTTCCGCCCAACTCTCCAAAACTATTGTAATTTTACCGCCTCCAAGTTAAATAATGAGTCCTTTGTAAGTCACTCAAATATGTTGTAATCGTTTCACTTGGACGAGGCCCAATGATTTTTTCTCTCTGGGTTTTCCAAGTAAACATTTTTTAGTGTTTTCCTACCCTATTTTCAAAGATCTACTTGTGTGCTAGATATTCGGGTATCACTAGGAAGAAAAATTCACTCACTTCCAAATATTCTAGCCCGCAACAGTATATATATTAAATGTACACTCATACACAACATCAAGCATTTATCCCACAAAATCTAATATTGTCCTTGTCAAGTCTCAAGTTTTGAATGAGAAAAATAAAGGGTTATGTTAGTCAACAAACAATATAAAATTTATCGAATAATCATAATAT
>NW_021365145.1:0-380 GCF_001605985.2 Dendrobium catenatum | reverse complement strand
TAGGGATGAACGAATGGATGCTCAATTAAATGCAAAATCTTTAAATTGTTTTTTCTGTGCTTTAAATTTTTGATGATTTTTTGTTAATTTCCACGTGCACTACTGGTAAGGAAGTTTGGGATAAATTGCACACCATATACGAAGGCTCTAATGAAATCAAGTAATCAAAGTTGAATATTTTAATGCATGATTTTAAAATGTTTTTTATGAAACCTTTTGAAACGATTTTAGACATGTATACAAGGTTTATTCAAATTATAAACTCATTGCATGCTTTAGAAAAAGATTTTTTCAAATTTTGAAAAAGTTAACAAAATTCTTCGATGTCTACTGGATAAATCTGATTCTAAAGTTGTTGCTATTTGTGAGTCTAAAGATTT
>NW_021365144.1:0-271 GCF_001605985.2 Dendrobium catenatum | reverse complement strand
TGTAAGAATTTCGTCCGGACGAACCAATTTTCGTCCATACGATACAACCAACTTAGGACGGTTTTTCTGCAGTTTTTGGAACTGACCTTGTAATAAACATTCGTACCGGACGAACTTGGTTCGTACGAGATGATCAGCTTGTACAAAATCATTTCGTACACATATACAAACAGGTTCGTTTCAAGGCTTTTAAGTAATATTATCTAGGACGATCCACGATCGTACGGGACGATGCACTGCGTACAGAATTGAAAACTTGCAGTTTTTGGGC
>NW_021365143.1:0-467 GCF_001605985.2 Dendrobium catenatum | reverse complement strand
GAGATGGTGGCCTCCGGTAGATGGCCGACTGTTGTGGTGGCCGGCAGTGGTGGGTGGTTGGAGGAGGTGGTGGTTGGCGGTGTTGGGTGACCGGCGGTGGTCTGCAGCTATGGCGTTAGTGGTTGATGGTGGCGGGCGATGGTAGGCGGTCGGCGCATGGCGTCTGACAACAATTGCAATGAATTTTCGGTGTATTTGGAACTCGCTCAAATTGGAAGAATTCCAAATACACAAAAAATGAACTAGACAGTGTATTTCAAATGCACTAAAATTTTATACTATATTTGTTTTACTTCAAACTAAACATCAATATTTTCAGAACTCTCTCTTTTGGAATACTTTACACTCCCTTGGCAGACAACAAAACAACCCCATAGAGAAAAGCAAAATCCTATCCAACTCAAAACATGCTAGCCGCAATGGACTTCAATTTGGGCTTACATTTTTAGCTGATTTGAAGAGTTCAC
>NW_021365142.1:0-397 GCF_001605985.2 Dendrobium catenatum | reverse complement strand
GTTGAAAGGGGAAGAGGAGAATATGACGACGGATTCAGATACCATCATCGGAGGGAGGACCGGGACACTTGGGGAGCACTTCCTCTTCAAGGAATGGGAGGTTATAGAGGATACCGAGGGTACGGAGGAGATCCCAAGGTGAGGAAACTGAAGATGCCCATCTTTGAGGGCGAGGATGGCCATGGCTGGATCTACAAGGTGGAACGGTATTTTGCTGTCAACAGGTTGACAGAGGAGGAGAAACTGACAGCGGCAGGACTATGTTTGGAAGGGAAGGCATTGGCATGGTACCAGTGGTGGGACATGAGACAACCCATTCGAAGCTGGAGGGAGTTCAAGGATTGTCTGCTAGAGCATTTTCGAACCAGCAGGGGAGGAGACTTCTACGAGCAGTTCT
>NW_021365141.1:0-323 GCF_001605985.2 Dendrobium catenatum | reverse complement strand
TCCCTTCCACGTCACAAGGGTGCGTACAGGTACTTAAGTAACATCCCCACCACGCTACAAGAGCGTGTATAGGGCTTACCCACCTCGCCGTATGCGTCGCACTGGGCTCCCTTCTACCGTGCTACGAGAGCGCGTATAGTTGGTTCGCCGGCTCGCCGCAAGCGTCGAGAACGGGATTTGAGATTTTAGAGTTAGGCGAATGATATACCCTGACGAGCGAGCGAGGCGACGACAACGAGATTTGTGGCAATGCAGAAAAGGATTTATTAGGTCTCATCTATATGACTAAGAGCCTTCTGGCATTAGATGGTTGCATTTAGATT
>NW_021365140.1:0-462 GCF_001605985.2 Dendrobium catenatum | reverse complement strand
CTTTTCAAAGCTAATGAAGAAAGACGTCCGTTTCAAAAAGGATGCAGAATGTCAGGAGGCATTTGACAGCATCAAAAGATATTTGTTGAATCCACCCATTCTCGCAGCGCCAATTCTGGGGAAGCCTCTTATATTGTATACAGCTGCACTAGAAGAGTCCCTCGGAGTACTATTAGCCCAGAATAATGAAGAAGGAAAAGAAAATACGCTCTACTATATCAGTCGAAGGTTGATTAGAGCAGAAAGTCGTTATTCCTCAATTGAAAAATATTGTCTGGCGCTGATTTTTACAGTTCAGAAACTCCGCCACTATAAGTCATCTCACAAAATCACACTGATATCAAAGATCGATCCGCTGAAGTTCTTGATGACAAGACCAGCGTTGACAGGTCGTCTGGCCAGGTGGGCAGTATTGCTATTACAGTTTGATATCATATACATGCCACAAAAGGCGGTGAAAGG
>NW_021365139.1:0-382 GCF_001605985.2 Dendrobium catenatum | reverse complement strand
TTTAAATATTTAATTTAAATTATTATAATTTTTCATTATAAATATTTGAACCAAACCACCATGAAGCATCTTTATATGACCCCTCCTTTCTTCACCTTTGTAGGTCTACAATGGGGTGAAGGATATATCCTCATGTTTAGTTCAAAATAGATCTTTCTAATTTCAATTGATCCAAATTAATGCATTTCAGCCCTGTCAAATTTGATTCGACTCAAATCATCATCAATTTAGGTTCAATTTTATCAAATTAATTTGAATGAATCAAATTGAACCCAAATTGACTCAAATCAAGTTGAATTGAGTCCAATTTTGACCCAATTCTAGCCCAATTAACTCAAGAATAATTCCAATTGACTTTTTATCCAGTTTGAACCCCCTCCCA
>NW_021365138.1:0-302 GCF_001605985.2 Dendrobium catenatum | reverse complement strand
AATAATCTTATGGAGACTTCTTAATTCTTTCTTTTTTTGATAAATTTTAAAAGGTGTCAAACTTCAATGCAAGAATGAATAGTGAAGATGAAGACTTATGGGATAGATACTACAATTTTGTACCATTGACAAGTTACTTGAGCTAGGTATTTTGATAGTATATATGGCAGTGATGGTGTTTAAAAGGTATGTTTAATACGGTTTTAATATTTTTTAAGCTTTATAATTTTCTTTTCACTTGATTTATATCTATTCATAAGTTAATATGCCAATGCATGTTTTCTTGTTGAACCATATCTTAA
>NW_021365137.1:0-602 GCF_001605985.2 Dendrobium catenatum | reverse complement strand
TATAATAACCCTTTAATAGATTGAATTCATAAAAGTATTAATTAACCTATGATCCAAGTTAATAATTTTGAATTAAAACCTGTCATAATTCAAATGGATCGAAATTCTTAGTTTGTCAGAACTCCTATTCATGATCCACATTTACACTTAGTCAGTTTCTTAAAAATTAGATAACATTTAATAATAATAGTGTTTGTGATATTATTATTAGATTTAGATTATGTTCATTTTCTCTAAAAAGTAAAGCTATGATGTTGTTAAATTCTTTACCCCCATGCTCTATAACCACTTAGAATGAGTAGGCTCACAAATTTCTTACTAAATATTTTCCACATTCAAAAACTACCAAACTTAAAATTAATATCACTTCTTTTACTCGGTTTAAAGGAAATCAATTTATGAGAGTTGATAAAGATTTAAGAAAATACTTAAAAATGCCCTCACCACACCTTACCTAACTGGTTGGTTATTTAAACATTTTATAATGGATTAGTAAGATCTACTAGAGTAAACGTAGATGCTGCTATTGGAGAATAATTTATTTGCAATCCATTTGACGAAGCAGATGATTTAATAGAGGAAATGGTTACTAATAATTTTTA
>NW_021365136.1:0-261 GCF_001605985.2 Dendrobium catenatum | reverse complement strand
TTCTGACTTTGCAGGTTGTAGGGTGGATAGAAAAAGAACTTCTGGAATATGTCAATTCATTAGAAATTCTTTAGTCTCTTGGTCCAATAGAAAATAAATTCAGTATCCCTATCTACTGCTGACACTGAATACATTGCATTAGGAAGTTATGTGGCACAAGTAATTTGGTTGAAATAACAGTTAATTGGTTTAAGATTGTCTATATGCACTATTCCAATTTATTATGATAAAACTAGTGCTATTTGCATTTCTAAAAATCAT
>NW_021365135.1:0-722 GCF_001605985.2 Dendrobium catenatum | reverse complement strand
AAAAACCATGGCTGAAACGGCCAGAATTTAAAGAAACGACCATCTCGTCCTAGCCTATCTCAGAATCATCCAGGCCGATATGGCTCAATAATTACGTACAGGCCGATTGGTCAAAAAGGCGGTCCAATCGTCCGGGCTTATCAGATATCAACCAGGACGATTAGACACAGGCGATCGTCCCGAGGAGTCAGGCCGGATGACCTTTAAAAAAGCATATCGTCCGGGCTGATTAGGTGTATCGTCTAGGATGATGCACAATAATTGATTGCACTGGCCAAAGTTAAAACGTTTTAAATTCTTGCCACGTGTATCGTCCAGGAAGAACAGTGGATCGGCCAGGACGATTGTCCAATGATGGATCATCCGGGGCCGAATTTAAATATTTAAACGTGCTGACACGTGGATCGTCTAGGACGATCCAGTGTATCGGCCAAAACGATGCACATAAAATGCATCAGCCAGACGAAATATTCTATCGGCCAGGTCTATCATCAAGATTGCAACACAGTTTGATCATATCGTCCAGGACGATATAGGATCGTCCAGGAAGTTACAGCAAGCACAGAAAAGTTCAGCAGATGGAGTTTGAAGATATTTTGTCCTATCATCCAGGACAATAAAAATATCGGCCAGGATGATGTGACTAGAAATTGAAACCAAGGAAAATATGGTGATGATCAAGGCTCTCAAAAATAAAACAAAAGAAAAACAATCAGAAAAAC
>NW_021365134.1:0-267 GCF_001605985.2 Dendrobium catenatum | reverse complement strand
TATCAATAAAAAAAGTTACATATATATAATTAACATGATTATAATTTAATTAATAATATTTAAATTAGTTAATTAAGTAATTAGTGTACGTGCGATTAATTACCTGAGGCGGTGGTGGTTCTGCTTTGGTGGAGTCAGCAGCAGCATCTGCTGGGGGCAGTGGGGAGAGGACTTTGGCATTTCTTAATGTTTTCTTTTGAATGTGCGAACACAAAGCCTGTGGATCCACTATTCCTTTTACTGTCACCTCATTCTTTTCTATGTTCA
>NW_021365133.1:0-206 GCF_001605985.2 Dendrobium catenatum | reverse complement strand
CAAGTACTTAATGTTCTGAACACAATTTTTGGCGCTTCGGCCAATGCAAATTGTCGACACAGATATTTTCGGACTCCTGGAGCTTCGACGTCCGAAAATAGGGGGGCAACTGATACGTTATCATGAAATTATATTGATCGGGCACGAATCTCGAGGCAAAAATCAAGTAGGAAACTTCAAAAATTAAATTCGGGAGCACCTGAACT
>NW_021365132.1:0-278 GCF_001605985.2 Dendrobium catenatum | reverse complement strand
CGCACCTGAGCACCGGTGTAGTTGCCCTTGCACACTTTTCACTGTATTTAGGCCATACAATGCATTGCTTACAAGGGACGCCCTAGTATTAACACATTTTTTTAAAGGATTCATGTCATGATTATTCGATAAATTTTTTGCTGGTTGTCGACTATCTAATGCAACCCTTTACTTTTCTCATCCAGGACTTGAGATCTGGTAACGACAATGTTATGAAGAACATAACAATAAATAAAAAAACTTATAAATTTAAAAATTCAACTATGTTTACCATAATA
>NW_021365131.1:0-693 GCF_001605985.2 Dendrobium catenatum | reverse complement strand
GTAGGAATCCTCCTTTGAATGCACTCTCACACTCTCCTTGGCTATTCTCTCAAGAGGGACGAAGATCAAATGACAAAAAGATTGGGTGGTAGTCTAATTTGTACTATTTATACAAAAGATAAGAAAAATCGCCCAAAAACAACAAGTTTTCAATTCTGTACGCAGTGGATCGTCCCGTACGATCATGGATCGTCCTGGACGATTTTACTTAAAATCTTTGAAACGAACCTCTTTGTATATATGTACGAAATATTTTCATACAAGCTGATCTTCCCGTACAAACTAAGTTCATCCGGTACGAACGGTTATTACTAGGTCGGTTCCAAAAACTGTAGAAAACCTTTTTAAGTCGGTTAATCGTCTGGACAAAAATCTTATTCGTCTGGACGAAATTTTTATAGAGAACCGATCGTCCTGGACAATATTTAATTTCGTCTGGATGAAAATTTTACAGAGAACAGATCGTCATGTAAGATAATTTAATTTCGTCTAGATAAAAATCTTATAGAGACCAGATCATCCTGTACGATATTTAATTTTGTCTGGACAAAAATTTTACAGAGAGCAAATCGTCATGTACAATAATTTAATTTCGTCTGGACGAAAATTTTATAGAGAACAAATCATCATGTACGATAATTTAATTTCGTCTGGATGAAAATCTTATAGAGACCAGATCGTCCTGTACAATAT
>NW_021365130.1:0-1177 GCF_001605985.2 Dendrobium catenatum | reverse complement strand
GAGAAAAAAATGGGTAAATTTTCAAATTCAACTTTCTAAAAATAGTATCCTACTCGGCTGGTGATCCACTCAAGAGAGAGAAGCTCCACAAGTTAAGGAAGAATTTGGAAGGAGATTTTTGGCTGCTATCTTTGTGAATGGAGGACGGTGGCCGGTCATCCTTGGATGACCGGAACACCAATACTCTTAGATCTACCGAGCGTCCAACTTTGTTGGACACAAAAGGTAGTTTTACATTCAATCGCGGCTTCCCTAGTTTTTTTAACTATCCTCTAGTGATTAGAGAGGGAGGGTGTGCTTCTAAGAAAGCATCCTTGATGGAGAACAGTAAAGGAAAAGGAATTTTGGTGGATTTGAAAAGTAAGTCTTGCTCAACCTTGCCGGTTTTGATTCCTAGAGCTAATGATTTGGAGGCTTCCACTTCTAGTGATACTAACCACAATTTGAATAATAATAATGTGTGGATTAGAAAACCACACATTAAAATTAATTCAAATAAAATTCATGAAGGAAGTATAGGGGCTGGTGTGGTTAAACATGACTTGGAAAATGAAAAATCCAATGTCCATGTTCTAAGAAATTCATTGGTAGTGAAAATCCTTTGCAAAAAATTACCCTTCTCTAATTGTGCTTTTGAATTAAGAAAGCAATGGGTTAAATTTGGAGGATTTCACATTACGTCACTTGGACTAGATTGGTTTTTGTGTTCCTTTCAAACTCAGGAGGCAATGGAGGAAGTTCTCAATGGAGGCCCTTGGTACGTGGGAGGTTTTTTTGTTGGGCTAGACAAATGGACTCCCCATTTTTCTCCTTTAGATGGAATTTTTTCTCCGATCTGGGTTCGTCTTCCTCATTTGTCGTTGCACTGTTGGGACGAAACCAACATTACGAGAATTGTTTCGAGTATAGGGACTCCATTATTATTGGATGGCAACATGTTTAGATGGGGAAGGAGGGAATTCGCTAGAGCATGTGTTCTGGTTAATTTGAACTCGAAACTCCCAAGTGGTATTTTGGTTGAAGGAATTCATGGCAAATTTTATCAGAAATTTGAATATGAGAACTTATCTTCAATTTGTTTCAAATGTGGAAGAATTGGACATAAAGATGTGGTATGTCCAAAGGATTTTAAAAATCTAAATTTAAATGAAAAGGATGTTCACAAAGATATTTCAAT
>NW_021365129.1:0-291 GCF_001605985.2 Dendrobium catenatum | reverse complement strand
TTGTCCCAGAGAATCTTTCTATCTTCCGGCTGATTAGTAGCATAAATGACCGACAATAAAATTGGAGGGGAGGAGCCAGAGGAAAAAGTCCCATGTATAACCTGGGAAGAGATGAAAGTAGGGGAAAAAGAGACAGCCGTGGAGTCCCACTTGAGCCAAATTCTACCCGGATTTGAAAAGGCAAAATTATCACAACACATTTCATTATCAAAAACCCTGTGGCAATGACAAAACCAGGGATCCGAAGACATAGAAGGATGAATTTTAGCTTCTAAGATACCTAGAAGCTTG
>NW_021365128.1:0-208 GCF_001605985.2 Dendrobium catenatum | reverse complement strand
AAAAAGAACAATCACCCGACCATAGGTCTGTCGGCGAAGAGGAGAAGAAACACCCTCGCTCGGCCATAGGCCCCGAAACAGCGAGGTTCCTACCCGACCATAGGTCTGTCGGTAGAAGAACAGTCACCCGACCATAGGTCTGTCGGTGAAGAGGAAAAGAAACATCCTCGCTCGGCCATAGGCCCCGAAACAGCGAGGTTCCTACCCG
>NW_021365127.1:0-205 GCF_001605985.2 Dendrobium catenatum | reverse complement strand
TGTCTCGCTCTCTTAAGAATTTGTCTTGTAAGCGCTGTTTTTTCTTGAAGTACCTTTCTGTCTGAATGTGCATCCACACTTGAAGCTTGTATAATTCATACTCCAGTTGATTTTTTGATTTTGTCGGGATCCACCTATCCATAGATTCATCAATGTCTTCTGCCTTGTTTTCTTCAATTTTTTTGTCTTTTTTCATTTTTTGACA
>NW_021365126.1:0-280 GCF_001605985.2 Dendrobium catenatum | reverse complement strand
TTTGTCGGTTGTCGAAGAGGCAGAAAGGATCTGAAGGGGAGTCTTACTAATGTGTTCCAAATCTATAAGGGAGAGGGTCTTACGACCCTGGATCTCTATAGGGATGGAATCCTCCTCAGGACATGCAAATTCCTTCGCAAGTTTTGCTAAGGCATCCACCGCGGAATTGCTTCCATGGGGAACCCTATACAAAGTAGCAATAGGGATTTGTTCCAACAAGTGAAGTGTGTACTGGTGATATCGTAGGAGATTCGGATTCAAGACTTTATAAGTTCCGGCT
>NW_021365125.1:0-371 GCF_001605985.2 Dendrobium catenatum | reverse complement strand
ATACGGAACAGAAATCACTAAAATCAATAACCAGTAGGAAATTCATAAAGCTTAAAAATCAATGCGTCAATCAATTCTTTACAATCTCTATCATCGCAATCGATAACATCAATTACATCAATACAATCGTCTAGTCGTCTTACTTTTCGTATCACATCAGTCAAATCAATAGAGTGGAATCGTATCAGAACATATACTTGCAAATCAATCTATCGTTCAATCTCACTTACTTCTTGTCAATACGGCAGTGCATGTATCCATATCCATAAAGAGAACAATCCCTTGACGACCACGAACGATGCTACAACAGTGAATCCGTATCAATCAATTCTTTCAGTCCATAGTATCAATCGGCTCAATATCTCAATAAC
>NW_021365124.1:0-342 GCF_001605985.2 Dendrobium catenatum | reverse complement strand
CAAAACTGACAAGTCAAATGAAATGGCATTGGAGCTTTATTGCCTTCGTTGATTTGGCAAGGAAAATTTGGGCAATTAACAATAAGACATATAATTCGGATTAAACTGAAGAGTATCTAACAACAGTAAGCTCATTAACAAAAATCTGGCACAGTTTACAAGTGATGTTTTAAGTGGTTAAAAGCCTATAAACAGCTCAAATGTTATAATAAAATCTCCACTAAATAATAAAACTGAATTTAAACTAATGAACAATGAAAAAAAAAAGAAGAAGACTTTATAAAAAGCAACATAAAACTAGCATTAGAAGAGAGTGATACTTCCGTGTGATAGATTTAAATA
>NW_021365123.1:0-317 GCF_001605985.2 Dendrobium catenatum | reverse complement strand
AGCGAATCAAACCATGCACGTAAATATTACTGGACCACAAACATACTCCTACGTTAATATAAAAGCCTTCAAGTTGTCCATCTTGGTCCATCTTAAGCTCAAAATTTGATTAAACTTGAGTTGTGCATTGTAAATCCCATAAGTAATTACTATACACATCAATCAAATCATTACATCTGAAATACTTAGCACACAAATTAAAACATCCAAGCATATGTTTGTTATCATCAAAATCCTAAAAACAGGTCATGAGATAGATAATATCAATAGTTTCAAATTTAATTACATTTGGAGCTCATTTGGACTGTCAATTAGTG
>NW_021365122.1:0-246 GCF_001605985.2 Dendrobium catenatum | reverse complement strand
TTGAAAGCGGACCCATTATCGGATATGATTCTGCGCGGAACGCCAAATCTATATACGATATGGTCACGGAAAAATTTCATTACATGATGTGATGTTACATTTCTTAATGGGACTGCTTCCGCCCATTTTGAAAAATAATCAGTCGCTGCTAAAATGAAGCGATGACCCTTTGAAGAAGGAGGGTCAATTGGCCCAATGATATCCGTGCCCCAACTTTCGAAGGGCCACGAGGCTATCATGGGATGC
>NW_021365121.1:0-256 GCF_001605985.2 Dendrobium catenatum | reverse complement strand
TTAATTTAGCCCTTAGGTAAAATCAAAGGTTAACCAACTTTATTAATTCCAAAAACATTAAAAATCCCAAAAGGGCTTTAAACACTTTATGATCTATCCTTAGGTCATTCATGACCTTTGGAACTGATCTCAAGGAGTTTGGGACTCATTTGGGTTCAAATCCTTAAGCAACCTCTTCGTTGTAATAATTTGGTAATTCCTATGAAGGCATAAAATTCCAAAAATTCACTATTAATTATAGAAAAATTTAAACTAA
>NW_021365120.1:0-432 GCF_001605985.2 Dendrobium catenatum | reverse complement strand
TAAGTTGGATTAAGGTTAATATGTTGGTTAATTATTAGTGGATTAAGGAACACTAAACGTAGGAAAATGTGTCACTAAGGTTAAGTTTTAATGTCTCTATCCTATAGGGAGCATGCACCCTAAGTCTATATTATCTAAGACTTGGTCCTTAATTTTTGTCCTTAGGTGTCACTAGCGTTATGGGACTAAAGTAAGTGTTCTTCTAACCCCTCTGAACATTCATACATATACTAGCAATTTTAGGAATCTATGAATGAAATAAGACGACAAGTAGGAAGATAGTAGAAGTGCAAGAAGAACCAAAACTACAAAAATACCGAAAAGAAAGAGAGAAGATAAAATAATACAATAAAGGGATGTAGGCATTTTGTTATTGGACATGCTTCTTCAAAGCAAAGCATATCTCTAAAACACCCTTCACCCCTATTCAAT
>NW_021365119.1:0-359 GCF_001605985.2 Dendrobium catenatum | reverse complement strand
AATAAATGGGTAATCGACGGGAGCCTGACGGCGAAACCTTACGGTCGGAACTGGACCTCTTGCCGGCGAGGAATGCTATAACTGTCGGTGACGTCCGGTGACCGTCCAGAGAGCTCGACGACCTCGATCGAAGGAGAGCGACGGAGGGTGACGAGGGAAACAGTGGCGATGTGAGAGAAACGCACGAAATAAATGAGCAACTAGAGGGGCTTGGGTTTGGAAATAGGGCTTTCGCCAGCGGATTTTCTGGCGTCCAAGATGCCAGAAAATATTCTGGAGTAGAATGCACTGGTTTTAAGTCGTTGAGTATAAATACACCGGCGCAATATCCATCGGTAACTGCACGTGTTATTTTCTTC
>NW_021365118.1:0-1143 GCF_001605985.2 Dendrobium catenatum | reverse complement strand
TTTCAAATATTCATAACGAATTCAAAAAAATTCTAAACCAGTCAAACTCACTTGCATGCAACTCATAATAATTCCTAGTATTTATTAAAAATATTAAACTTCCAGAAATCTGTCAAATTCAAAAAGTCAACAAACTAGTTAACCATAGGTCAAAATCAGTTCAAAACTACAAACCTTTGTAATAAAATGTACAAAAATCCGATTTCAGCGTACTTAACTTATAACTGATCTTCTTAAGGTCTAATATTTTAATAAAATGCTAATTTTTCAGAAAACACTTTTAATTAAAAAGTCAATTTCTAACCCCTTAATTAAGTGATTAAAATAATAAAAAATTTCTAAAAACTCAAAATCACTCTAAAACTCCAGAATTCTTTAACAAACTCTTAAAATCAACAATCAAACACTTTTTAATAAAATACATTAACTTTCAAACTTTAATCAAAATCTGATTCACTTAATTATATCGGTTACCACTAAGTAACCCAGGCCTACGAGGCTATTTTCTTAGCCCCAAGGAAGGTGAAATAAACTTCACGGCCTCGGTGTGAAACAAAGGTGGTTTTCCAACAAATAATTAAGAATTAATTTTAAAAGTCATTCAAAATCATTAAGATGTAAATTTTAATTAAATATCCCTTAAGCCTATCAAGCAATCGAACCTTTAGCAAGTTTAACAAATTATCCTACTTAGGACATATCCAAACCACACGACCTACCTCACACACTTTAGATGGTTTGTTAGGAAAACCAACTCTAGTTTTAGGCTAGGCCGGTATTTACTTTTCCGCTGTGTGCTGGGCTTTTGAGTTTTTACTGCATCTTATTTGCTAACTTAGAATTTATGTGTTTGTTTACTTTTGTGCACTCTGTGTTGTGATTAATTAAGCATTTTAAATTTCAAATATTAATTGCTTGAGATTGAATATTAACTGCTTGAGATTGAATATTAATTGCTTGAAATTGAATATTAACTGCTTGAGATTATTTATATAACTACTGATTATTAGGATAACCCTGCAGGATCGAGTCTAGATTTTTCATTTTGATTCATGTAAATTTGATTTGATTTATGTTGTAATTTCAAGTGATTTGATATGGGATTACATCCAATTTGGAATCTAAAGAGGAAGGGACATCCCT
>NW_021365117.1:0-538 GCF_001605985.2 Dendrobium catenatum | reverse complement strand
TGTGAACAAACATTGAAGAACTTATAGAATGGAATGTAATGATTAGGAAGGGTTCAAAACAAAAATCAAGCAAAAAAAAAAAAGATAATAGATCAAAAAATATGATAAAAATGATAATACAAAATATCTAATAGAATAATATTACAAAGAATTAATCAAAAATCATGATTTTCAAATTCAAGTGTAGGAGATATCAAATTGTATAAGGAGTCTACAAAAATTTTAAAGATTTGAAAGAAAGGAAAGCTAAATTATAGTGGGCTCATTTTGTGCTTCTTCATCAGCTTTTGATACTCATTAAGCATCTTTTGCTTTTTTATGCACTTCGTGTATTTTGCAATTATTGTACATATTTTCAGTTTTGGGCTCTTTTTTTGTTTTTTTTTTTTATTGTTTGCTTCCTTCCTAAATATTAAAAAGAATTTCTATGTTGTGAGATTATCATCCAAATACAAGAGAAGATAAACTCACTCCCTTATATAAGGGTAAACTGCAAAACAAAATCCTATCTATATGATAAATGTAAATAACTTAATTT
>NW_021365116.1:0-272 GCF_001605985.2 Dendrobium catenatum | reverse complement strand
AGTGCACCAACTAATCTTCTGCCTTGGGTCGTAGGAGCTTGCACTTGTCGTATCCTCCATGTATTTTGTTGTGGTCTTTGGTCTTTTCAGTGCATCCGCTACTGCTGCATGTAGGTAGGTAGATGTCTTCCTTTATATACTGGAAACTACTTCAGGATACTGCATTTACTGAAGTCTTTCTATATATACCCATAGATGGCATGTTATACATACATATGTATTTATAGAGAGATTGTATGTATTGCAGATCATTGTTCTCTAGTTGCAAATGA
>NW_021365115.1:0-669 GCF_001605985.2 Dendrobium catenatum | reverse complement strand
AGTGTTGGCAGAGAACCGTTCGTCCTTTCACACTATCATCAGTGTGGGCAGAGAACCCTTCGTCCTTTAACACTCTCCTAGTGTGGGCAGAGAACCCTTCGTCATTTAACACTCTCCTAGTGTGGGCAGAGAACCCTTCGTCCTTTTATACAATACCCAATATTGGCAGAGAACTGTCCGTCCTTTCACACTATCCCCAGTGTGGGCAGAGAACCCTTCGTTTTTTAACACTCTCCTAGTGTGGGCAGAGAACCCTTCGTTCTTGTTCCATCTCTCCAAGTTCGGCACGAGATCGGATCTCTCTGAGCAGATATTCCTCACAAGATCTAGAAGGAAGACAAGAAAAGAGTGAAGGTAATCCAACTCACCAAGTAGAGATCTACCTTTGAAATCCAAGTGAAGCCTTCTCGCTTCAGCTGGTAGGATTCCATCCCTTGAATTGCTCTCTTCAACTCTCTTCTGGCTATTCTCTCAAGATGGCACGAAGATCTGACAAAAAGATGGGTGGCAGTCTAAATTTTCGGCTATTTATAACAAAAGACAAGAAAAACCGCCCTAAAAACTGCCAAGTATTCTAATTATGCTACGCAGAGATGCGTCCGTACGACCGCGTGGATCGTCCTGGACGATTTTACTTAAACGATACTTGAAACCGATATCTCTCTCTCT
>NW_021365114.1:0-559 GCF_001605985.2 Dendrobium catenatum | reverse complement strand
GCTCAGTACCTACGGGGAAACAACTGCTCTTCTTGCAACAAGTACCGAAGACCCATGCACGCCTTTCTCTAGCGTAGTGGGGTTAAAGATTTTACAATCGCGATGTCCTCGCCCGAGGGCACCTATCGTTCACGCTTTTCTTTACTGTGGTGGGAGACCCAGGTTTCCATAGTTTTTTCCTAAATGGGAGAGACTCAAAAGAACAACGATGGACTCAGACTTGTGGGTTTTGATACAATAAACTCAAATCTTAATGAATTAAAGCTCAAATAAAAATGACTTGGAAAAGAAAAGGATCCTGAACATCTGAATTCAAATCAAACTTGGACAAATGACATTGAACTGAACTAAAGTGTTGAACCTGAATGTAGTCTGAATTCAAGAAGACCACAAGGAATCCAAGCACGAACTGGACTTGAATCTAAACTAGAAATCGAACTTGAACTCATACTATACAACATTAAGTGCGAGTTGTAGACTCGGTGAACTCGAGTCTAAATGAAACTGAACTTGAACTCGAACATATACAAAGAACTGCACTTGAACATATACTCTGAAC
>NW_021365113.1:0-286 GCF_001605985.2 Dendrobium catenatum | reverse complement strand
ATACACCTAATTGGCCCGGACAATTTACTTTTTCAACAGTCGTCCGGCTTGACTCCTTAGGATGATCGCCTGTTTCTTATCGTCCTGGCCGATATCTGATTGGCCCGGATGATTCGACTGCCTTTTTGACTAATCAGCCTGTACGCAATAATTGAACCAGATCGTCCTGAACCATTTTATGGTCATCCTGTATGATTCTACGATTGTCCTAGATGATGGGTCATCTCTTTAAATTTAGGCCTTCCAGTCATTATTTCTCACCTCAAGCTTCTTCTCCTCTCTTATT
>NW_021365112.1:0-212 GCF_001605985.2 Dendrobium catenatum | reverse complement strand
AGGGACTAGGGAGAAAGAGAAACGAGAGAACTAGAGAGCTATTTTGTATTTTCCAACTATTGTCACCAACAATTATCATGGCTGCCAGCAATCATTATCAGCGATTGCCATTATCTCTAAAATTTTGATCAGATTTAACCCTGCTATTGGGTATAATTGCCTGCCTATCGACACCTGCTTTCTAAATCTCTAATTGGGAAATCAATTCTTGT
>NW_021365111.1:0-434 GCF_001605985.2 Dendrobium catenatum | reverse complement strand
TTGCAACATTGATGTTTTATTTTCATAGTTTGTTTTTTTTTTGTGATTTTGTGATTTTTGTTTGTTTTTGAGTGATTTTTATTTAGAGTCTGTAAATTTTTTGTTGTTCATTTTATTTTGTGTGTTTATTTTTATTTGCTTTGATAAAAATACAAAAAATAAAAATTTTGAAAGCAGATCATCCGGGATGAAATTTTTCGTACGGGACGATATGTTGGAATGCGTGAAACTGTCAGATTTTAAAACTGATTCGTGCAATTTTTTCAGTTTTTAATTAAGTTTGTCTGTATGATCCTCAGATCGTACGGGACAAAATTTTTAAGTAACTATGCGGAAAAACAAGAAAACGGTTGAGTGGATAAGGTAGTTTTTAATGAACTTCGTATGTACGAACCTGGAGTTCGTCTGGTCGAAAACATGGCAGTTCAATGTAG
>NW_021365110.1:0-409 GCF_001605985.2 Dendrobium catenatum | reverse complement strand
GAAAGCTTTTGAATTGCCTTATGATAAAGGCAATGTTATCGCTCTCCGACCCGGAAGAATCAGAGTCAGATTTGTGCGCCTTCAGTGCCACTGTTTTCTCTTTATTTTTCTCACCTGCATCAAGATTCCTTTGATTCACTCCTTGCTCGTAAGCAATGAGTGAGCCAAGTAAGTTATCATTCGAATAGGTGTTTAAATCCTTAGATTCAGTGGTTGCAGTGATTTTAGCATCAAAAGAGGAAGGCAAGCATCGTAAGATTTTGTTTACTTTTTCATAGTTTGAAAGTTCTCTTCCTAGGACATGCAAAGAAGTTACAAGTTGAGTAAACCGTGTATACATATCAAAAATTGATTCAGAAGGTTTCATACGACAAAGTTCGTAGTCATGCAAGAGAATATTCAAACGAGA
>NW_021365109.1:0-290 GCF_001605985.2 Dendrobium catenatum | reverse complement strand
TATAGCTGTCTACCATAAGACATGTTATCGCCTATCACTCTATCAGCATAGACACAACAATTTTTAAGCTTGTTGCTCTCTCAAAATCATATGTTCTAGATTAATGAATTCGTCTTAATTTTCAAATTTTTTATAAATAAGTCCAGTTACAATAATGGACATACTTTCGTGCATCAACTTCTCTTAAACTAGCCACTTTTCTTATTCTAGAAATAAAAGGAATTTTAAGCAGAGCATAAATTCCCTATTTATTAGCTCTATGTATGGTCAAATATACACCCATATCAAAG
>NW_021365108.1:0-218 GCF_001605985.2 Dendrobium catenatum | reverse complement strand
CCATTATCCAGATTAACCCAGAAAGCAGTGAAATTTGAATGGAGTGATCAGTGTGAAGGAGCTTTTCAGAAGTTAAAGAATTGCCTAATGACTGCCCCAATCTTGACAATTCCATCGGTTTCAGAAGGGTTTCAAATTTTCTGTGATGCTTCATTGAGAGGACTTGGATGTGTATTGATGTAGTATGGTAGAGTGGTGGCCTATGCTTCAAGGCAACT
>NW_021365107.1:0-204 GCF_001605985.2 Dendrobium catenatum | reverse complement strand
CTAATGCTTTGGGAAATGTGTGTTAGACTTTATGACTATCAATTTTTTTTAATCTTAATACTGCCTTATTTAAATTGTAAATTAAAATTAATTTCATTAGAAAATATATTTATTCTACAATTAAGAAATGCTTATAACTTGATATTACTAGAATCTTCAATTCCATGTCTCTTATTTAGACTACTCTAGTACTAATATTATTAT
>NW_021365106.1:0-216 GCF_001605985.2 Dendrobium catenatum | reverse complement strand
TCTTTAATGGTTTCCTTCTTCAGTAGTAAAAAAAAATAAAAAAATTATTATTATATTTGGGTTCACCCATTATAATATCCATAAATAACTTCTTTTAAATTAAGATTTATGTCAAATTGAAATTGGAGGAGGTGGAAGTTTTATTCATCTTTTTTATCGTTATGCATCTCATAAGCATTTTGCGAGTTGATGAATTTATTTTATAATTATCTCAAC
>NW_021365105.1:0-222 GCF_001605985.2 Dendrobium catenatum | reverse complement strand
CTTATGAGAGTGCTTAAATAGAGGGCTAAAAAAACCCAAAAAATACTCAATTCGGGCGTAAAATATTGTACCGTACGATCTCAAGATAGTCCAGTACGATGTGCAGAAATTGACCTGTTAGTACTGTACGATGTCAAGTTAGTATTGTACGAACAGTTCAGTTGAAGTTCGTACTGTACGATGTCCTGTACGATGTACTGTACGATGTACTGTACGAACAGT
>NW_021365104.1:0-322 GCF_001605985.2 Dendrobium catenatum | reverse complement strand
AACACATAGTGGGTATGGAAAAATGGACACAGAAATTTTCTACTTCTTCCTCTAAGGGACTTTTTCCTGCAATTTGGATTAGAATGCCCCAACTTCCCTTGCAAGTTTGGGATGAGAAGAATGTAGCTTGCATTGCTTCAAGAATTGGAAAACCACTTATGTTAGATGGCAATATGTTTCATTGGGGAAGAAGAGAATTTGCTAGAGTTTGTGTAAGAGTTAGACTTAATCAACCTCTTCCATTAGGTGTATGGGTGGATAGCAAAGCTGGGTGATTTTTCCAATATGTTGAGTATGAAAAGGTTTCAAACTTATGCTTTGT
>NW_021365103.1:0-207 GCF_001605985.2 Dendrobium catenatum | reverse complement strand
CTTTAGAGCTGCTCAATTGGATTTATATTTGGCCGAGTGTGTCATTCCTGATTCTTACATTTTGCCCGTTATAGCCTCGTCCTACCAGGATAAGGACCACTTCTATCCTAGTCGGATGAACTTGTTCGATTACACTACCCCCACTAGGAGACTGTTGTCGACCCTTACTGAAAACCCCTATAGAAGTGCCCTGGTAGCTAAGAGTGT
>NW_021365102.1:0-235 GCF_001605985.2 Dendrobium catenatum | reverse complement strand
GGCAATATTATTTTGAAATTGGATATTTCTAAAGCTTACAACAATTTAAATTGGAATTTTTTGTGTAAGATTATGTCTCTTTTTTTTTTTGGTGATTACTTCATTAAACTTATTAGAAATAGTATTGATAATTGCTTCTTCTCTGTTTTAATTAATGGTAGGAACCACGACTACTTTAAATCTTCTAAAGGTCTGAGACAATGAGATAATATCTCCCCTGCCCTCTTTATTATTG
>NW_021365101.1:0-304 GCF_001605985.2 Dendrobium catenatum | reverse complement strand
CGGCGGCAAGAGCAAGGGGAGGGAGAAATGGAATTCTAGGGATTCGACGACTACGGATTTACTAACCTCAATTATCTTCACCTTGAATTTCCACAAGATTAGGTAGTATGAAAACTAGAACTCACAAAGAGATCTAGTTTTTCCGACGAACTCTCTAAGAGATCTTGGAGGGAGGAACTCACAAAGAGAACAAGTAGTAAATTTCATTTCATAAAAAACTAACTATTACAATCCCTCATGCCTCATATAAAGAGGCCCAAAATAAATATAAAATAAAATGACGTAAATGCCCTCAGGGCTACAT
>NW_021365100.1:0-389 GCF_001605985.2 Dendrobium catenatum | reverse complement strand
AGAGAGAGAGAGAGGCAACAATTTGAATTGCAGTCTAATCTATTCAATGAAAGTTGCTGAAGTCCATTGTAGAAGATATAATATTACTTTTCTTCTCATGAAAAATATATTTCATGTAGGCATGATCTTGAAAATATATCATAGAAATTCAGCCTCTTTTGTCTATTATGAGTAATTAATTCTGATATTTTGATTGTAAAAAATAAATACATTTATTATTATCATTTAGTCATTTTTTTAGTTATTCAATAGGCATTTTTAGTTGGCCTAACTTGATTTATGCTTGGATTAATGACTTATTATGTCATTTTATATATTATGTTGAATGATGTACATTGATTTGATAAGAAAATATATGAGTTATAAGTCAAATCTTCCATAATCAAAAT
>NW_021365099.1:0-263 GCF_001605985.2 Dendrobium catenatum | reverse complement strand
TAAATGGAAATGACCCCGAACACCCCGATGATGGCCGTGTTGATTGAAGATCTCCACCGGAGGGGTTTTCAAATGTTTTCAAATGTCTCTCAAATATTCAAAATCCATTCCAAACACTTTCAAATTCCACCCAAATATCCAAAACTCCACAAAATTCCAAAAATCTCAAATTCCAAAATCCCAAAAATATTTAAAAATAAAATCAATCCATCAACGCACTTAAAGCAAAATCCATCCGCCATCCGCAACAGTTTGTCGAGGCG
>NW_021365098.1:0-211 GCF_001605985.2 Dendrobium catenatum | reverse complement strand
GTTGAGCCACTTCCCTCTCCAGTAGTCGTAGGAAATATTGAGAAAAATGTAAAAGAAAAGAAAGTTGATTTTGTAGAGAGGAAGTGTTTGGATGAGAGATGTATTGAAATGGAGGATGGTGGTGTTAAAACCCTTTCCCCTCTTTTGTTATATGACTTTTACTTTGACCAAGTTAATCAAGTTTGACCCATGGACCCATACACCCTTCCTC
>NW_021365097.1:0-215 GCF_001605985.2 Dendrobium catenatum | reverse complement strand
ATGAAACTTGATCTTTTAGTTATTTTCTTTTGCTTTGGTTTTCTATTTTTTTTTTCTCTTAGATTTTTGGTGTGTTTTATTTTTCTTTCTTTTTACTTAGTCTTCAAAATCATCGCTGATATGATATTATATTCCTTGTCCTTGCTTTTGAAAATTTGTAGTCAATGTGATTTTCAACTCCTAATCTCTTAGATGGTAGGAATATTTTGTGATTG
>NW_021365096.1:0-294 GCF_001605985.2 Dendrobium catenatum | reverse complement strand
CACTGAAACTTTGGAACATGCCGAAAGTAAAATGGCTCGAAAGTAAATTTAATGGGAACGATACATACCGTGCTTTTCCATTGCTAGAGGTGTTAGATATTGGAAGATTAGAAGCATTAGAGGATTGGTTTGAGGAAAGAGTAGCTGCTGAAGATGGATGTTTGTTTCCTTGCTTAATTAATCTGGAAGCTTGCAGCAATTAAAATCCCCCACGAGAACCCATGGAAGATCAATACCAACCGAAAGATTTAACAATCTCGGTGGGACTGTTTTTTACTTGGTTTAATCAGAGAA
>NW_021365095.1:0-427 GCF_001605985.2 Dendrobium catenatum | reverse complement strand
TTTCGTTTCCGCTTTATCCTACCGACAGACCTATGGCCGGGTAGAGACTTTGCTGTTTCGGGGCCTATGGCCGAGCGAAGGTGCTTTCTTCACCCCTTTCATATCATCGCTGGACTGATGGTCGAGTACTCTTTGCTCTTCTATTTGATTTGATCTCCGATTTTTTCATTTCTCTTCGTATCATCTTAGATTTTCGTCATAGGTGATCGTTGAATTCTACTTGGTTCTCTGAGACTTCACTTCAACTTTGCTCGTGCGAGCACGAGATCTCCCCTTCTTCTTTCTTCTCACTTTGGTCGTCTCGGTGATTGACTTTTTCCTCTCTTTGTTGATTTGGTTCTCATTAGGGGATTGCATTTTTCTTAGTGAGTTTCCCTTGGCTGACCTTAAGGTTGTATCTTCCTAGAGTTAGGAAGGTCAACGCCAA
>NW_021365094.1:0-968 GCF_001605985.2 Dendrobium catenatum | reverse complement strand
TCCCTAGGAATCCCTCTCTAACCACGTTCTCCTCTCTAATTCACACCCTTAAAATCTGACAAGTTTTTCACCTTAAAATAAGCTCCAAAATCCCTGAGATTTCAAAAGTAGCCGTTACTATCGTACAGTATAGTTTCTAATCGTATAGTACGATATGCATAAACAGACTTCATCCTGGTACAAAGTGGTACAAACAGTTCAAAAACATTCGTACAATACAATTTTAAATCGTACGGTACGATCCATAACAATTCTGTTCATACAAGATGATAGTTGGGATGATCAAACATCGTCTCTGTTCATCGTATGGTACGATTGTCATTATATAGTACAATGAGACAAAATCGATGAGATCGTCCGGGATGATCTTCGGGACGATTATAATTCATCTCTATTCATCGTATTGTACGAATGGGTTCGTAAAGTATGATTTTCAAATTATAATTAAGCCCGAATTTCTTGCACTAATCACGGGTTAAATTAAGTAAGTATTTAAATAAAATCGTACAGTATGAAAGTGTTCGTACAGTATGAGCGGTAGAAAATAACTTACTTAAGTTATAACGGCTGCTAGGGTTTTGGCTTTGAACATATTGTATAGTACGAATACATTCGTACGGTACGATTTATTCACAGAATCGTCCTACAAAGCTCTGATCGTACGGTATGAAATAACATCGTATAGTAAGAACTACAGAGAAAGAAAAAACTCTAAAATTTTTATTTAAAATACTCTCCCCTGTGTGTGTGCATGGTTGCCTAGACTTTTATGCATTTTGTGGCCAGACTCAAGAAAATAAAAATAAAATAAACAACAAAATACATTTCAGACTCATACTCCTAATCTACCCATTCTTGAGTCTTCTTGTCGTCCTGAGTAGCTTTTGATCTTTCTGAAATGTTAGTACTCACGGACAATAACAAATAAAATAATATTTAATCAATAGATGATTCAAACGGCATTATTT
>NW_021365093.1:0-474 GCF_001605985.2 Dendrobium catenatum | reverse complement strand
GTCAACGACGAGGGGAAAGAGAATGCTCTCTATTACCCTAGTCGAAGACTTGTTCCTACTGAAATTCGATACCCGTCAATTGAGAAGCATTGTCTTGCTTTGGTCTTTGCAGCTCAGAAACTGAGGCACTACATGCTCTCCCACTCAATCAGTTTAATATTAAGAGTTAATCCTTTGCAATAGCTTATGACCCGACCTACATTGTCAGGACGCTTAGCTCGCTGGTCTATGATATTACTGCAATTTTAGATTACTTTCACTCCTCTTCGTGCTGTGAAAGGACAAGCTGTTGCCAATTTTCTGGCAGCACACCCGCTGCCGACAGATTCTCCCCTGAACGATGATTTACCCGACGAACAAATCATGAATTTGAGGGAATCTAACGAGGCCATCTGGGAATTATATTTTGATGGAGCAGCATCCTCTCGTATGTGTGTAACCCAACAATCTGTAATTCCTGGAAAGGCCGGAGTC
>NW_021365092.1:0-261 GCF_001605985.2 Dendrobium catenatum | reverse complement strand
TATGCTAATATTTTAAAAAATAAAAATAATTCAATAAATATCATATTTTATTGTGATTGGTGAGCAATAAAACAATTCTAAAATAATATTGATCCTTCTAAATTCCATTGCACAATTAAAAATCAACACTCTTTATTTAGATTTCAAAATATTCAGATCATTATAATTTCTTTTGGTTTCAATATATTTCTCACAGTGAATAATGAGCTTTCCTCTCAATTTTGTTTTTTGTTTTTTTTTTTTAAAATCATAATATATCAC
>NW_021365091.1:0-302 GCF_001605985.2 Dendrobium catenatum | reverse complement strand
GGTTGAGGGACCAACGGAAGGAAGGTAGTTAAGACTATTGATGAAACAAAATTTCATTCTTATTAAAGATGGAAAGAGAGATTTGTCCCACCGGGCGTGCCATTTTTTGTTGGTGGAATTTTGAAAACAGGTTTTAAAAATATTAGTTTTCTTTTTGAGTTAAAGATAAATTCTAATTCTAAAATCGAATCGTCCCATTAGAAAGAATATATCACCTCGAAAGATGAAAATAAAATTTCATAACGGCGTTCAGATTTAGAATTATTAAATTCATCTTGAATATCATGGCTAGATTCTAAAGA
>NW_021365090.1:0-222 GCF_001605985.2 Dendrobium catenatum | reverse complement strand
AAATATCACACATAATTTATATATTAGGCTATTAGCATAAATTTATTGTCTCTATTTTATCTCTATAATTATTTTTGTTGCAATTAGCGGGCCCACATAGGATATATATATATTTTTATTTATGAATAAATATAAATATTCTCAATTAGAGAATTATTTTGCACGTTACGATGTAATAAAATTCCTTTAGTCAGGTCTATAAAAAATTTCAACACTTACGTC
>NW_021365089.1:0-665 GCF_001605985.2 Dendrobium catenatum | reverse complement strand
GAAGTGATGTCTAATTTAGATAAAAGAGTTGTAATGTATGCATGAGATAATTAATAGAAGAAAAAGTTTGTGTGTTTCTACTTCTACCATTTTTTTCTCTTCTTCTTTTCTTCTTCCAATTTTCTTTTCTGTTTATTTCACAATTAGGACTAGGGCGGGGCGGGAGTGGCAGCGTCGGCGAGGTCCCCACAGATGGATAGAGGTTTTGCCGCCAGAAAGCTGGATGGTGAGGGAAGACAGCCCGCATAGGAGGAGGAGGAGAGAGAGTACAAAGTCTTTTAGGGATACTAGACTGAGGAGGCGGGAGATGAAGCGGCGGATGTAGTGGAGGAGGAGGAGGAGATTTTTTGGGGTTTCCATTTTTGGCTGCCACATACGGTTTTGAATTGGGATATATTTATAGAGACGGGTGTTGTGAAGGGAAGATGGTACTGGATAAGCCGCGGACAATGTTAACGTGTTCGGAGTTTCGCATGGCAGATGTTAGAAGTATAATTTGGAGAGAGAGAGAGAGAGAGTTGTTGGAAGCTTTCAAAAGAGTATTTTTTATGTCAAATTAGGATTCATTTGGCATGCTTTTTTATTACTTCTTAACGTAGTTTTTTAGTGTAAAAATTAAAATTTTTTTGCTAAAAAATTATTTTAAGAAGTAGTAAGAAAATCGT
>NW_021365088.1:0-318 GCF_001605985.2 Dendrobium catenatum | reverse complement strand
ACTCAAACACTACTCCCCCTTTTGACATCATAAAAAAGGAGGAAAAACTAGAAAAGAAAGAGTAGGAAAAAGAAGAATGAAAGCAAAGTTTTTTTTTTAAATCAAAGCATGAAAATGACAATATGTCTATGTGATTGATTTTAAAGACTTGTAAGACAAATTAGTTAATATTGTCAAAATTTGAAACTGGTAGAATATCCGATCCTATTAACCCTAGCTCAAACTTCTCTCTGGGAAAAATCATCTTTTGAAAATAAAAGACCTTACTCAAAAAAACCAATTGGATAAGAAAAAGAGATTTGTTAAAAACTTAGTTTC
>NW_021365087.1:0-277 GCF_001605985.2 Dendrobium catenatum | reverse complement strand
CGATCATCATGTTTAAATTAGCTTTCAATAAAAGGCACTTCTATATTCTGCCTTTTATAATAAACATAAATCATGTATGCATAAATACCTTTTGTAAATTATGAGAAAAATAGTTTTACCAACATTAAGGAGAATTATAAAATTTATATCTATTATAAGAATATAATTAATAATTCTTCTGACGTTAAAACTTAATTATAAATGCGCATAATATTGACAATTCTGACGTGCCATAATATCTCAATAGTTTTACCAACATTAGAATAATTTATCTTGA
>NW_021365086.1:0-254 GCF_001605985.2 Dendrobium catenatum | reverse complement strand
GTCGAGGCGGACAAATCAAAAACCACTTCAGCTCACAGAAGAGCTAAATGCCTAGTCGAAAATATCACTAGGATCCATTCTCAAACAATTTCTTGCCAATAAGGACGTGGTACGTGTCCTCTAACCGGCAGTTTCGCCGCCAAATGGCACTGCAGGTAAACGGTTATGACCCGGGACCCTCTGAACCGAGTGGTTTTGCCGCCAAATGGCACCACATATAGCGGTTATGACCAGAGCCAATACGCTCCTTAATG
>NW_021365085.1:0-1170 GCF_001605985.2 Dendrobium catenatum | reverse complement strand
CTACAATGCTCAGGGCTGATAGGTGCCAGTCACAGAAAAATTTATTAGGTCCTCCCACCTGACGTAGAACTACGTCTTCCCACCTCCAAAAAACTCGGTTTTTGCATTGGATATTTAATTTGTAAAGCAATAGATTTATCGTCCGGTATTGCTATGTATTATTTGATAATAACGAGGAATATCATCATGTGAAGACCAATACCGAGTTATACCGAGCTATACCGAGCAATATCGAGTTATACAAAAACCTACCGAGTTTTTTCTAGGAAAAACTAGGTATTTTTTTGTATTGCTCGGTATTGCTCGATATAACTCGGTATTGGTCTTCAAATGATGATATTCCTCGTTATTGTTTGGTATTGCTCGGTATTTGCTTGGTATTTCTCGTTTTTTAGCGCGATTTTAGCTCTGGGAGGACGTAGCTCTACGTCAGGTGAGAGGACCTAATAATTTTTCCAGTCACAGGCGCCGGTGCGATGGTTAGCGTTGGGTGGTGTATGAGTAGAGGAGCTAGGTAGGCACATAGAGAATATATAGCATGTGAAATCTTGCTCAATTCTAACTTACTCTACCAATCAGCCTTCACCGAGCCACCTCAACACTAGATCCGCCATGGGCATCTCTGACTGACCAAATTTAGCTAGCACTACCAGAACGCCTTCTACATGTATATCTTGTTGAACGTACTTTACTAGCCGCGAATCTGGCATCAGATACTGACTCTTCCGCCTATCACTCTTTTGAATCCGCCCACCACTCATTAAGTCAACTCGTGTCTAGATCCAACACGGCCATTCCATGCACCTCATTCTTCCCTCCTACTAGTTGTTTCCAATGAAAACTATTAATTCTATTAACGAAATACTAAATAAGTAAATAATAAAATTTAGGTATTAATAACATAAATCTTGATATTTCGAATGCTATTTATATAAATTGTGCTTAAAAAAATAACATCAAATCATAAATATATTGTTTTGAGTAGGGGTGTCAATTTCGGGTCACGGGTCGGATCCGGAACTGACCCGAGTTCAAACGGGTCGACCTTAACCTGACCCGGTTAGGTAAACTGGTCGAAAATGCTAACCTGGACCCGACCCGGCAAGTTGCCGGGTTTACCTGACCCGACCAGGGAAAGCTGGTCGCGCGGGGCGAGTGCGGGCGGGGTCG
>NW_021365084.1:0-279 GCF_001605985.2 Dendrobium catenatum | reverse complement strand
TTCCCTCATTGTCTCACCTCATCCCTCTCTCTCTCTCACCATAGTATCAAATAAAAAACATTCATATCTCACTTTGCAGCTCTCCTCTCTCTCTCTTTCTCTCACTGTCTCACCACATCTCTCTCTCTACCTCCCTCTCTCTCCCTCCCTCTCTATTTTTCTCTCTCTATCTCACTTTCTAGCTCTCTCTCTCCTCTCTCTCTCTCTGTCTCTCTCACTTTCTAGCTCTCTCTATCTCTCTCTCCCCCCCCACACACACAACATAGCATTAAATAAAAA
>NW_021365083.1:0-202 GCF_001605985.2 Dendrobium catenatum | reverse complement strand
CCGCGTCGCCACCAGTTTCTCAGGTCGTCATCTTCATATGTCGCAAGCTTCTTGCGTCACCAGAGTTCGTGTCCGTCGCTAGCGTCTGTCATTTTCCCACGTGCGATTTCATTCTCCCGCACGAGATTACATTTCCCCGCTGGCGACTCGCGAGTCGAGCAGTGGGTTGTTTGAGCTAAAGCTCAATAAGTTGTCGAGCTCG
>NW_021365082.1:0-270 GCF_001605985.2 Dendrobium catenatum | reverse complement strand
TTAACCCTTAGATTAAGATCCAAGGGTTTAAATCAAATCCACTTGCTCATATGAGGACAAAGCTCACTTTCCACGTGGCTTGTCCTCTTGTCCTTTTGATCCTCTACCCCTAACCACCCCAGGGACAGGTGGCTTGATCTTAGGAACCCTCCCATTCAACCACAGCCTTTCATTTGGCTTTGGGACAATTGAATAGGGCAAAACCTCCTTTGGAGCCCTCATTCTAACATCTCCTCTCTCTCTCTCTATCCCGGCCATCCTAGAGCTCAA
>NW_021365081.1:0-220 GCF_001605985.2 Dendrobium catenatum | reverse complement strand
ATCATTAAATCCAAATAAACAAATCAAACGGTTTTGGTGTTGTCTTCGTCATATGACTACCCAACAATCCAAGAACTAGGTTTTATTTTAAACTCGTTATAGAAATAATAAAATGGAATATTGTTCGAGCTTATGATAGAATGCGTATAAGGAAGAAATGGGGAATGATTAAAGAGCTTTAGATGATTCCCTAAATGATCTATATGACAACCTAATTAAA
>NW_021365080.1:0-245 GCF_001605985.2 Dendrobium catenatum | reverse complement strand
CTTCCTGGCCCTCGTGTCCACCCCGTATGCCCTATTCCACCCATGGCCTCCTCTGTCCCAAGCTATGGGGTCTTCCCAAGTTCCTCTCTCACCATATCGGGGTTCATCCTCCCTCCTTGGCCGCCGGTAACCATCTTCCCCTCGTGCGCCGCCATGGTGGTTATAGATCCCCCATGGCCGGTCCAATGGGTCAGGCCTCCGACGTCGTCAATCATCTTCTCTTCCTTCCCTGAAGTCTCTTCTTC
>NW_021365079.1:0-573 GCF_001605985.2 Dendrobium catenatum | reverse complement strand
TGTTCTGTTCTGATTTGATCTGATCTGTATGATTCTGATTCTATTTTGATTTGATATACGATTCTGTTCCGATTTCTGTACGGATTTCTGTCTAATGTGTTTGATGTGGAATCTGAGAATTTTGATTGGAGATTTGATGTCTTGCTAAGCTGTTGTAGCTTATCCTTATTTTCTGCGTGGTTTTTAGGTTCTGGGAAGGGGAAGGAAGTCCATGAATAGAAGTTCAGAGTCTGATTCCGTATAGGTATTTTATCCTTTTGATTTTTGTACAGTCATGACTTTTCTGTTATGTCTTTCTGTCTGTCTGAAAGCCATGAGCTGTATTTGTACATGATTCTTTTGAGGAAGAAAAAGATAGATGATTTGTTCCGCTGTATTTTGATGTTTATAATAGCTCTGTGTGTCTGTTTCTATGTGTAATGTTTGGAAGAAAGTTCTAAAACAAATTCCAAAGCCAGATCCTGGAATCAGTTCTGTTAGTCTGAAAGTTCCGGCCTCATGACCCGATGCGAGCGGGACCCGTCCCGGTCGGGTTAGGTCGTTACAAGCCTTTTTGGTGGTATCAGAGCAATG
>NW_021365078.1:0-307 GCF_001605985.2 Dendrobium catenatum | reverse complement strand
ACGTCGTTGCTCCACCGGACCACCGCCTGACGTCGTTGCTCCACCGGACCACCGTCTGACGTCGTTGCTCCACCGGACCACCACTTGAGGCCCTCACCTCCGCCAGACCACTGCCTGTCGTCATTGCTCCGCCGGACCACCACTTGAGGTCTGACTTCTACCGTGCCACCACTTGACGCCGAGAGTTCTTTCGAAGTACCTCTCTTCTACTACGGTCTTTCAGACCCCAGTCTCCTGCCAACTACGATCCTTCCAACCTCTGTCGCCTACTGTGATCCTTTCAACCTCCATGATACAAACAACGGTC
>NW_021365077.1:0-373 GCF_001605985.2 Dendrobium catenatum | reverse complement strand
GGAATATATTAATTTTTTTTCTCAGCTACACTAAAATATATTAAAAAAACAGTTTTTTTAATTATGAACATTTAAAAAATTATCTTTCATAAATAATATATTGCTAATTATTATTTTTAATCACGAAAATAATCAAAGAAAATCTTGAAATGAGCAAAACAAAAAATTTTCTTTCTAAAAATATATATTCTTTCTATTAGCAAGCACAAATGAGCCACTAAATATAATTTAAAATTGCATTTATTAAAGGTTTTCAAACAAACATCGCGACAAGTAAAGAGAGACGCCACCACAATTCATTACGACTAGACGTATTCATCTATATTTAATTGACGATACCAGTCTTTAAAGTTTCAAAACCATATAGCAAAAC
>NW_021365076.1:0-212 GCF_001605985.2 Dendrobium catenatum | reverse complement strand
GCTGATTGTAGGGTTAATCGAAAGAGTACATTTGGAACTTATCAATTTATAGGAAATCCTTTAGTTTTTGTCCAGTAGAAAATAGAATTTTGTTACCCTATATACTACTAAAGCTGAATATACTATCTTAGAACGTTATGTTGCACAAGTTCTTTGGTTGAAATAACTGTTGATTGATTTAGCATTTACTATAGGCATAATTCTAATTATTT
>NW_021365075.1:0-205 GCF_001605985.2 Dendrobium catenatum | reverse complement strand
TAAGCGGGATAGCTTCTGCCCACTTAGAGAAGTAATTGTAGCAGCCAGAATGAATCTATGACCCTTAGAGGAATGAGGGTCAATAAGACCCACTACATCCGTGCTCCAACTTTCAAAAGGCCAAGAAGAAACAGTGGGGTGCAACGAATTAGGAGGTTGATGAATAACAGTATTATGAATCTGGCATTGGTGGAACTTTCTAGCG
>NW_021365074.1:0-289 GCF_001605985.2 Dendrobium catenatum | reverse complement strand
TGTGATTGCCCGGCAAGCCTCTTTCTGGAGAAATTTTCTTTTGATGAATCCAATACCTTTATATACGTCTGTATCCTTCTGCTGTAACGGACAAGGACTTCTCCCATACCAGAGGCCCAAACTTGTACGAAGTTGTCGTTTCGTAGTAGGAATATTAACTTGCTTTCGTAGCATTCTCTGAATATTTTTGGTATTGAATTTAGGTAGCCTTGTAGGAAATAGTTCCTCAGAATAGAGGATCATGTAATCCCAATCATGATTCTCCTCCTCACGAACTCCCGTGGAATAT
>NW_021365073.1:0-300 GCF_001605985.2 Dendrobium catenatum | reverse complement strand
GTTCGATCGGCAAGAACTGCAAGACCAAGTCTCGCTCCCGTTCTTTCGTTCTTCTGCCTCTGCCGACGACGCCTCACGCGAACAAATTCGCGTCACCAAGCCATTTCTGCAACCGAACTTTCTCGCTCCACCGCCGAAGGCACCTCCGGCCTTCGCCGAGCCAAACCGACACCACCCTCTTCTCCTTGTTTTCTTTAGACAAGAAAACTCGTCTCTGGCTCCTCTACTTCACCTCGAGATCGCCTCAACAAGGCTCTGATACCAAATGTTGAATCCAACTTCTTGCAAGAGAGGAAGAAC
>NW_021365072.1:0-293 GCF_001605985.2 Dendrobium catenatum | reverse complement strand
GACTTCTTACTGATTTTGGTATCTCACAATCATTGCCCACAGACATTAGGTGTGACAATACATCTGCCATTGCAATTGCTAACAATCCGGTGTTTCACGCTCGTACTAAGCATATTGAAATTGATCACCGATTTCTTAGAGATCATATTCGTCAAAATACTATTCGTATTTTACCTATCAGCACAATTGATCAAACGGCGGATATTTTCACTAAAGCTTTATCAACTCCTCGTTTTCATTCACTACGTACCAAACTGACAATTGTTGATAAATCATCAGTTTGTGGGGGGATA
>NW_021365071.1:0-299 GCF_001605985.2 Dendrobium catenatum | reverse complement strand
AAACCAAAAGATTTTATTATTAGTGAATGCAAAAAAATTTAACAAGAAGCAATTGTGCAAAATTGCTAGAGTAAAGCAACTTATATCCTATTGATTTAGAAAAAGAATATGATAAAGTTCCAAGAGAAGTGCTATGGAGAGTTCTTGAAAAGAAAGGAGTTAATACCACTTATATTCTAATAATTAAAGATATGTATGCATGAGCTATTACTTTTGTTTGAACACAAGGCGGTTTGACCAAGTATTTTCCTATTTCGGTTGTGTTACATAAAGGATCAGCCTTAAGCCCATATCTTTTT
>NW_021365070.1:0-224 GCF_001605985.2 Dendrobium catenatum | reverse complement strand
ATAAAATAAAAGCAATGACCATTAAAAAAGACTACCTAAAAGAGAAAAGTAGATGTTAGAAAGAATTTATATCATTTGACAAAGTATGAAAATAACAAATTTTGGGGACAAAATTCTATAATAGGGAGGAATTATAAAACCCAATTTGATCTAATGTGTGCTATATTAGGATCATATTAACAATGCATCAAAATTCAAACTTTGACAAAATTATGTAATTTTAA
>NW_021365069.1:0-507 GCF_001605985.2 Dendrobium catenatum | reverse complement strand
TCTCTCTCCCTCTCTCTCTCCCCCTCTCTCTCCCCCTCTCAATCTATCTCTCTCTCTCTACCTCTATCTCTCTCTTGCTCTCTCCCTTGCTCTCTCTTGAACTTTCTTATTCTTTCTCTAGCTTACTCTCACTTGCACTCTCTCTCTCTCTCTCTCTCTCTCTCTCTCTCTCTCTCTCCCCCTCCCGCTCCCTCTCCCTCTCTTGCACTCCCTTGCTCTCTCTCACTCTCTCTCTCCTTCTATCTCTCACTCACTATCTCTCTCTCTATCTTTCTTCCTCTCTCTCTCTCTCGCTCGCTCTCTGTTGTTCTTTCTCTAACTTGCTCTTTCTCTAATCTCACTTGCTTTCTCTCTCTCTCTCTCTCTCTCCTCTCTCTCTCTCTCCCTCTCTCCCCCTTGCTCTCTCTTGCTCTCTCTTGTTCTTTCTCAAGCTTGCTCTTTTGCTTGCTCTCACTTGCTCTCTCTCTCTTCCTCTCTCCCTTGCTCTCTCTTGCTCACTCTTGTACT
>NW_021365068.1:0-279 GCF_001605985.2 Dendrobium catenatum | reverse complement strand
TAGCCTTACTGACCTGCGTGCTGCTGCGGTTAAAAATTAGAACTTTGCTCGTGTTGATGTTAAGCACAAGCTCCACATCCACGTACCTTCGTCATGGTTCAAGTGCTCTAGAGGCTCAGATTCGAGACTTTGTGAAGGATGTTCAAGAAGAACTATCAAAGGCTGGATTCAATTCCTTTGGTCTGGGAGATTGCAAAGCTAGCTCCCAAAGTTCTTGGTGACATTGTTGAATCCATAGCTGTTGCAACTTTTTTAGACAATGATCTTGATACTTCAGTT
>NW_021365067.1:0-207 GCF_001605985.2 Dendrobium catenatum | reverse complement strand
TTATTTTATAAATAATTATTATAGTTTTTAAGCAATTTTTCATTCAAATAATATGCATGAAATTAATATTTATTAACAAGAAAGATTAAATGACAAGAAGAAAATGGATGACTATCTAAATCAAACAATATATTTAAGGGTGTAAATAAGGTTTCAATTGTAACAACTTAATTACTATTTTTAAAGCAACTTTTTTGTTTTTTGTTT
>NW_021365066.1:0-338 GCF_001605985.2 Dendrobium catenatum | reverse complement strand
GAGCGGCGGGAAACGAACATCCGACGCATTACCAGATAAAGCATCCAAAAATGACAGTGACTTCTTAGATCCATCTAAAAAACTAGGATCAAAGAGCCGATTCGAGGCCATTCCGGCCACCCGGGCCGAAATGAACGAAAGCAGAGATAGATTGAAAAACAACAAAATAAAAGATAAGGTAGAATAAAACTCCCCTGAAACCAGAGATACTCCAGCAACAGGAAGATGCATTAATGCCTCTTTGAAGAGCATTCGCCTGGAGAGAACCAGGCGAAGTGGAGCTGGAGGCCCACGCGCTAGAGGAAACCCTAGCACGCAGCAGAGAGCGGGGAAAAGAT
>NW_021365065.1:0-261 GCF_001605985.2 Dendrobium catenatum | reverse complement strand
ATGAAAGAAAGAAAAAATCTTAAGAGTTGTCTGGTACATAAAGAGTCAAGCCCTATTTCTATCATAATGGCCATACCTCCTTAGGAGTTTGATTATGATTTATTTAACCCCTTTTTGGACATGGTCGCCTGCAAAAAAAAAAATATCTATCCTAGTCATTTAAGGGCAAGTGCCCACAACATAGACAATCTAATGGGCATCACACCAAAACATAGCCACATGCGCAGAAAAGAAAAATCATAATCCTAGCATGCCTAAGAA
>NW_021365064.1:0-347 GCF_001605985.2 Dendrobium catenatum | reverse complement strand
GGCCCCCAGCTCAGTTATTTTGGGGACATTAATTGTTTACTTAATCAGCCAAATAATACAAATACCTAAGAGCCAATTGGCCTAATAATATGACACATACAATAGCAAATGTATGGCTGTCATGTCAAATAAAACAAAGCCAAAACTGATTTTTTTTTTATATAGCATAAATTAGAAACTATGCATATGCTTTGGGTAAAAATATATCATCTTTAGAATTTTTTTTTAAAAGATTTATCTGTAATGACATATGATACAACAACAACATCAAACCTTTATCCCACTACGTGGGGTCGGCTACATGAATCCTTTTTTCTCCATTGTATCCTATTAAAAGTCAAATTCTC
>NW_021365063.1:0-268 GCF_001605985.2 Dendrobium catenatum | reverse complement strand
GTTTTCCGATGGAACATTTTCGTTCGGTTTATTTGGCCAAAAATGTAAATATGACTTATTTGGAAAGGAAAAATATTTTACCATAATAACTTTATTTTTAAATTTTTATATGGAATGATAATGATTTTTATGTACATTTTTAATTTCGAATTTTGTGTATTATTATTTAATATAACTAAAATTAAAATTAATATAGCAATTAAAAAATCCAAGTTAAAATCTCAAGAAAAAAATTGTAGGATGTTTGAAATGTTTATTTTTTATTTTT
>NW_021365062.1:0-200 GCF_001605985.2 Dendrobium catenatum | reverse complement strand
TCCTATCACTGATCAATCTTCTCATTTTCCTTAAAAATTCTTCTTTAGTCTGTGGAGGACCATCAGCACAATCTTGTACTATAGCCTTTACCAAATTCTGAACATGTGTTTCCTTACTTTTTGTTGGCTCAGTGGCAGACTTTCTAATAGCAGTAGGGGCTGTTCGAGCAATCAACCTCACATCTTCCTCTCCATCAGCA
>NW_021365061.1:0-288 GCF_001605985.2 Dendrobium catenatum | reverse complement strand
GGCCAGGATGATCGTGAGATCGGCCGGGACGATCAAACCAAATTTCAATCGTCCAGGAGTGTATCCAATGCGAAGCTCTGGCCGATCTTCTGAATTTTGTACTGATCGGCCAGGCCGATGACCATATCGGCCTGGACGATAATGTCGGCAACTTGCATTAATGAGCTCATTTTGAGAGATTATATTTAAGCTTCGGCATGACACTTTGTAAGTGTCTTTGGCAGCCATTGTAGCTTCGTTCTTGTGGGAGAAAATTTGAAGAGAGAGCTTGAAAGGGAGAGAGGAAAG
>NW_021365060.1:0-1405 GCF_001605985.2 Dendrobium catenatum | reverse complement strand
TTAAAAATGTCCCTTTCAGTTCTTCTCAAACTGAAAATAATCCATATGGGCCTTGGATGCATGTGAAGTTCAAAAACAAAAGAAGGATAATTCCTGAGAAAAAGCATTTTAAAATTGTCTCAGCCTTGGAAAAACTGGATGATGTTTGTGTTAATGTCAATAATGCTGCCTTGGAAGATGTTGAAGAAGACGGGTTTACTGGTTCAGAAATTCTTGTTGTTCCTTTGGCAGCTCGGGACATTGCTGAAATTAAGGAAGGAGATGAAAAGGTAGTTAGATAAGGAGCTGATTCTTCCACCGATCATCCAGTAATTACTTAAAATTTACAGATTCAAATCCCACAAATTATGGAGGAGATTAAGGAGAATTATAAGTCTTCTGATGTACTTATGGAACAAATTCAGGAAGTTCAGAATTCAAATTCTGAATTCCCTATTCTTATGGCTGATCCCGTGGGAGTGGACTGCAATGTTCCTTTTAAAGAAAATGATCTATTGGGAGCTTATGGAGCAGATATTAATTTCAGTAATAATTTGAATTCAAATCCTGAATTCAAAATTCCTAAAATTGTGGAAGCTATTAAGGAAGGAGTTTGTAAAGATTCACTTGATGCAGTTCCTACCGATTCATATCAAGTTGCTGAAATTCAGGGAGCTTACAAACCAGATTTTGAAATCAAAAAATTAGATTTTCAGGAGGAAGGTAAAGATGGTATTAAAACTGCAACAAAATTGATAGTTGCAACTCTTTTAACAGATTTGGCGGTTGTTTCTAGCATAAGTGCTGATCCTAATAGTAATTCAGCAATTGTTCCTGAATTAAAAAACAGTATTGGGTTATTAAGAGATACTTCTCCACTATCGGATATTAGTTTGAATTTTAAAAAAACTTCTCTTAAAAAAGACAAGTTTTTTTTTTTGCTAAGAAGAGTAAGTCCCCCGGATCTAAGCACACATTGTTCAAAGAACTTCAAGCATTAGGACTGGTTTTAACAGTTTCAAAATAGGAAATAGTGGGTTTCATATCATTTATAATAAGTTTAAATTAACAAATCTATGTTCAATAGGGTCCCTTTTTCATGTTGAAAAAAGGAACCATTAGCTTCTTTTACCTAGTTTGTATTAGGTTGTCCTTTCTTTTATATTAATGCACTATTGAATTTCTTCAAAAAAAAGTAAAAAGATGCACAAAAATGTGCCACAACTATTGAAAAAGATGCGCAAAGCGTCACATGCATGTGGTAGTTATTTCTTTCCGCAATCTTTTAATCTCTTAATTCAAATTGATCTTCTGTACATTTATATTTCGTATTGAAATTTGAAATATACAAATTTTATATTCATCCTCTATGCAATGATTTTCTTTATATTAGTGTCTAAATTGATTCATATTTTTTATATATACT
>NW_021365059.1:0-248 GCF_001605985.2 Dendrobium catenatum | reverse complement strand
GCCGTCTTCCACTCATCCCCTGGACGGATTCTAATTTAATGGTACCCACTCTTAAGATCTATCTTGAAAAAGAGAGTTGCTCCGGTCATCATGTCCAACATGTCATCTAACCGGCGAATGGGAAACCTATACTTGACAGTAATCTTGTTGATAGCGCGGCTATCAACACACATTCGCCAAGAGCCATCTTTCTTGGGAGTCAAAAGTGCAGTAACAGCGCACGGACTAAGGCTCTCCTTAATGAATCC
>NW_021365058.1:0-210 GCF_001605985.2 Dendrobium catenatum | reverse complement strand
CTTCTGTCCGCTTGCATAGAAGTTGCGGATTCGGTGGTGTATCGTAGCAGCTTCTGAATTGAGTTGTTCGCTGCTTTGTACAGGTAGACTGTCGTGCACTACTCGTCGCTTTCTGCAGGTGGATCGTAGTGCACTAACTAATCTTCTTCCTTTAGTTGTGTATGCTTATATCCGTTGTAACTCCTTTATGACTTTCTTGTGGATGACATA
>NW_021365057.1:0-227 GCF_001605985.2 Dendrobium catenatum | reverse complement strand
TCAAGCTTGAAAGGAGATGTGCATGAGAAAGAGAATTCCCCATTTCCCCATGAGTGTTTTGGACTCAATTCGAAGAGGGAAGATAGATTTCCTAAGGCTTTGGGAAGGTTTCTAAATCAATTTTGACATAATCTATAGAATTTTTGGATAGGAGAGATCGATCCCTATGACTTCTAGGAGATTTAAGATCAAGTTGGGCATGATCTAACAAGAACCTAAGAATGCAT
>NW_021365056.1:0-272 GCF_001605985.2 Dendrobium catenatum | reverse complement strand
TGGGGAGCACCTCCTCCTAGAGGAATGGGAGGTTATGAAGGAGTTAGGGGACACGGTGGTGACCCGAGAGTGAGGAAATTGAAGATGCCCATCTTTGAGGGCGAAGACGCACATGGCTGGATCTACAAGGTGGAGAGATACTTTACAGTCAATGGGTTGAATGAGGAGGAGAAGTTGACAGCTGTAGGCTTGTGCTTAGAAGGGAAGGCTCTGGCATGGTATCAATGGCGGGACATGAGGCGATGGAGGGAGTTCAAGGACTGTCTACTAGA
>NW_021365055.1:0-959 GCF_001605985.2 Dendrobium catenatum | reverse complement strand
CAGATAATAAGTTATGACCATTTTTCACTAATAAAATTATAAATTAAATTAGAAAATTCTAAAAATTTTGGTATTTTTAAAAATCAAGATGGGTAAAATATCACTTATCTCGATTTAAGAAACTTTCAGAATTGGTCGGTTAGCTTAAAATGACTTAAAGCAGCCCAAATATGACTTTCTCTATCTAGAAATCTCTTCCTCTCTCACTAGCTAGTAGCCCCTTAGGAGAAACTAATTAGTCATTTTAGTGGAAATTGATATTTAAATAAAGAATTCAGGCTGAGTGTCGCGGCACTCAACATCGCCCTCCACGACTCTCCCTCTTGGAGCCCACAGCGTCGTAGCATCCCCACACTAAATTATTTTCCAAAATTTCAGAGAGTTTAGCGTCAAGGTGCTGCCAGCCCTACCATCGCGATGCCACAAAAAATTTTTAGATTTTTCAAAATATGCCAACAGACCCCTGGACCACCCACGACATAACACATAAAGACTTTCACATGACATACACACATAATATTTCTAGACATATTCATAAGCATTCAAATGCATAAATTTAACATATTAATTTGAATATGGTCAGGTGGTTGAACAATACACTAATTTTTCAGGTGTTACATGGTAAATGTTATTTTCCATGATTAGAATTTTTTTTTTTTTGTAATTGGAGCGACGAATGAAAATAACTTGAGGCGAGCTTTCTCTCTCTCTTCTCCCCCTTATCTCATTCTCTTCCTGACCAAATGAAATGAAATGGGTTGAGGAGGTGTGGCTTGGGTACTTAAATGTAATAGTGAAAATTGATATTACAAAAAATTTCAGTGACGCCGTAGCGCCGTTTCACTTGATCAACTATAACCCTTCATACATAGAGGCCAACATTATTGAGCTTGCCGACACAACGCTGCTGTGCTCAAACCAGATTTCCATGCATGCAAGATTTTCAAATCAATTTCAAA
>NW_021365054.1:0-239 GCF_001605985.2 Dendrobium catenatum | reverse complement strand
TTGATTGGGGAAAAAGAAATATCATTGCTGTTGCCCTCCGGAACTCAGTTTACTTGTGGGATGCTTCTAACGGATCAACGTCTAAATTGGTGACATTTAGTGATCATGTTAGTCCTGTAAGCAGCGTCTCTTGGGCTCCGGATGGGAAGCACATTGCCCTTGGGTTGTCCAATTCTTACGTTCAGTTGTGGGACGTTACCTTGAATCGTCCATTGAGAACTCTAGAAGGTATTCATCAG
>NW_021365053.1:0-276 GCF_001605985.2 Dendrobium catenatum | reverse complement strand
CTTGTTGATGTTGAATGGCCTCCTTTAGATTAAACTTATTTTCCTCTGATCAGCCCTTCATCATGTACCTTCCCAGTTTTTTTTTCTTTCATAAGTTGCCACAAAATATATGCAAAGACTTTGCAATTTTCCACACCAAATGTGCAAGAAAAGATTAAAAATAAGAAGTTTTGTTATAAAATTGGTTTAATTTTAAAAATTATGATGATTGAGAAATATATAAAGTGGCTCGTAAGGATGCTAAGAAAGCACTATGCGATGCAAAGACATTAGCTT
>NW_021365052.1:0-662 GCF_001605985.2 Dendrobium catenatum | reverse complement strand
GAAGGTAACTTTCTCCCTTTCGAGGCGCTGCCTCGATACGCCTCGGCGCTTCACGTATTGAGGCGTACGCCTCCGTAGAAAAAGGCGTAAGCCTCGCTGATGCATTTAGATTTTTGCATTATTTTTGTTTTGAACAATATTAGTTATATTTTCTAGTTTTTGTTTTATTTTTAAGCTATCCAATGATGATGGTAAATCTCCAATGATCATGGTAGGAAAAGGTTTGGGTTATGCTTACCTTGGGTTTGCTGGCTTTGGGATCCACCTTGTCCTTTAAGCTATTTGCTGGTTTCATGTGAGCCTTGGCTGTTTTCGGTTTGAGCTTTAGTTGTTGAAATTCTAGTGGTGCCAGCTCATTATTATCAAGTGGAGGTGTAGATCATTATGAGCTGATGTTTAGTTATGAAATTTTATGATAGGGAGCTAGAGTTGGTGAGTGGAACTTCTTCTTTCATATTCTATTTGAATTGGGGCTGCTGCAGTTTTTCTCTGGATTCCTCTCCCACGGCTTGTTGTTGCCTGTTGTGTCCCCTCGGTTTTCTGTCTCCTTTACTGTCGTGACTTCCCCCTTTTATCCCGTGAAATGTGTAGTTGCTGGACCCGATATTTGGCTCCTGGTTTCCTATGCTGGAGCCGTGGCTTTCCTTGTGAACTGCTGTGCC
>NW_021365051.1:0-468 GCF_001605985.2 Dendrobium catenatum | reverse complement strand
ACTAGTGGTATATCTAATTATCTATCTTGTACGCAATTTTACTTATCTTCAATTGATAATGGAGATCAAATTATGGTTAGATAATACTATCTTTGAGTTGACCAAGCTAATTCTCGTGAACTCGAGCGGTTGATGGTAGTCCAAATTGGTGGTCTGTGGCATCTTCCATCAATGACGTCTTAGATAAAAAAAATTGAATACTAGTTCTAAATAGTGCATTAATGATAACATATCAAAGTTTTTACAGAAAATTGGCTTAGGAATTTGCTTTTAACCGATTGGGAGTTCATATAACCATTACTTCCCATTTATAGCATTGGAGCAGGGTCAAACTCAAGCTCTATGAATAATACAATGAAGTATGGGGTTGAGGGTTGAGGGTTGATTTGGGATTAGATTTAGAAAATTTCTTGGGAGATTCTTTATCATTTCATAAAGTAAAAGAAGGCCATCAAATGATAGCACACT
>NW_021365050.1:0-234 GCF_001605985.2 Dendrobium catenatum | reverse complement strand
ATTTTTATGTAAGCATAAACCGAATCAAACGAAGCCTTAGTTTGAATCATTTTTAATCATTTAATTAATATAATCTTTTAATAAAATGATGATGAGACTTATAATGATTTATGTAATAAAATGTTGGTTGTTAAAATATAAGTATAAATTTGAGTTAAGTGTTGTTGAGATGAGAATGCTCGGGCGGATGAGTAACATTATCTTTTAATAATAGAAAGCAAAATGAGTATATAC
>NW_021365049.1:0-1141 GCF_001605985.2 Dendrobium catenatum | reverse complement strand
AAGTTACAAACCCAAAACCCAACAGCTTTTTCCTACAAGAGGGTCCAAAAATAAAAGAAAAACATCACAAAAGACTAACAAGCACACTACAAAAAGACAGGAAATAAACAACACAAAGTACAAACTAAAACAACAAGGGGTCCAGATCATCAGATGGATGTGGTGGAGGTGGCTGCTGAAAGTAGGTGGCAAGTGTGCTGAACTGAGTATTGAACCAGGTGATGTCCTGGTCATGCTGCTTCTGCTGCTTGAGTAAGAAAACTGTCAAATCGGGCTAAATCCTCAGCGCGGTGCTGCTCGTAGCGGGCAATGTCCTCTGAGTGTTGCTGCTCCTAAGCAACAACGTAAGCGTCAAACCGAGTCTCCCAACATCAAACCTCTCAATCAACTGATCAACTGGTGAGTACTAGTGGAGAGGGACAGGATCAGGAACGGGAGCGGGAGCGGGAGCCTCCTCCTCTCTCGCCCCTCGAACTTCCCCATCTCCTAGGTGGAGACGAGTACTATGAAGTGCAGTGAAGGAATTGTTTGAGTATAAAGGAGTTGGGAGGTTTGGTGGAATAGGATACTGAAGTTGGTATTTAGTTTCAAGGACTTAGGCTATGATGTGTCCTAAGGCTAGATTGGGTTTCCTTTTGTGGCCTGGATCACGGATTGTGGTTAAGTGATCAATGTATCGGAAAATTAGGTCCGCAGTATTGAATTCCCTATGAGCCATGATGTAGAAAGTAGTGAGTGAAAGTAGAGGGGTGATATGGATTCGGTCACCGACTTTTGGAATTACGGATGTGCGAAGGACATGTTGGATTGTCCTAGCATCTTTGACTAAAGATCTAGTCTCTCCAACATGGTAAGGTACATTGGTCTGGCGAAGGAAATGATTTACCGTGGAACAGTCAAGATCAGGGTCAGTGGCGATTAGGTGAAGCTTATCCCAGGTGGTGGATAGCTGTAAAAGATCAACACAATCCTGATATGAGATTTCGACAGGGCGTCGATTCACATAGGAGGTCAGGGCTGTGAAGGTAGGGTTGATGCCCAGGCTGGCATAAAATTCATAGAGGAGTTCGGAAGAGAAAGGGACGGCGAGAGTGAGTATAAAAAAAAGAGAGGTGTGGGCAAAAAGATTCATTACCGGATA
>NW_021365048.1:0-223 GCF_001605985.2 Dendrobium catenatum | reverse complement strand
CATTCACTGATCACTTTGATATTGTTGCACAAAACTTCTTTTTAGTCCTCTCTTAAGAGTTGATTTTCTCCAGTTTCACTTGTCACTTTCAAAGTGTGGTCTGGGATACCAAAACTACTAACTCGAATTTCTATGGAACGTGATACTGGGTCCATCCTTGATCTACACTAGTCAAATATAGTGATGTTGATTCATTGTCACTTTGTGAATTTTCCTACAAATC
>NW_021365047.1:0-203 GCF_001605985.2 Dendrobium catenatum | reverse complement strand
ATAGAGAGGTTTTAAGTGTTATGTATGTAAAAATCCCAAAAAAATATGGCGAAACACATTAACATTATGAAGATGGAGGAAAAATGAATACCAAGAAATTAGCAAGTTAAATCTCTTATCATGGAAAAGCAACATATTTTATTTCTTAACCAACAATAGTACGATTACAGAACATGACAAATCGACTTGAAAAAGTAGTGGAA
>NW_021365046.1:0-212 GCF_001605985.2 Dendrobium catenatum | reverse complement strand
TAGAGAAATTGAAAGGGTTGTAAGTCGTTTTGAGTTTGTGGTTTTGACACCTTGGGTTTTGACATTAAATTAGCGCTTTAGTTGATCTATGCTTGTAGTATTTTCCCTCACTACAGTAGTTCACTTTTTTTACCCGTCATTTCAGCACTGTTATACTACTGGCATTTTCGTACAAGACTTAAGCATTCTTTTCAGTACTCTATTTTACTTGC
>NW_021365045.1:0-282 GCF_001605985.2 Dendrobium catenatum | reverse complement strand
AGCTCTGCCACCAAGTCGAGATTCAACGAGCTCTGGACAAGCTCTGCCACCAAGATCCATCATCCCGAGCTCATCCATGAACCATCGTTGTCCCGAGTAAAGCCATCGTCATTCCGAGCTCTATTCGCGTCCGACGACGTCGTATCAAGCTCGTTCGCCATCTAGATCCACGCGTGCTCTAAGATTTGGATTTCCCACTCGCCAAAACTGGATTTTCGCTCGCCAGAATTAGATTTCCCGCTCGACAGAATTGGATTTCCGCGTGCGTCGAGCAGCTCGTCG
>NW_021365044.1:0-765 GCF_001605985.2 Dendrobium catenatum | reverse complement strand
CCCCCAAATTTGCATTAAGACCTGCATGGGCCCATAGCCATCCCGCCTCCTCCCTGTTGGGTCTTCCACCGTGCATAGACCCGGACCGGTCCAACCGGCTCCTCCTGGGCCGGCGTGAGCATAACAGTTTCACAAAAGACCAATTGTGTTAATCAGTGATTTAATGGCTTTCCTCTGCCCATAGTGAATCCTCGAGTTCCGTCGGGCATCCTTGGTCTTGGAGAAGCTTGTTTGATATTGTTCTCACATAGGCCATGGCCAATCTTTTGTGCTTCTTGTGGAGTTTTGGATAAAATACCATGACCATTGTAGTTTTGAACAAGTCCATTTAGTTTTCCTCGTCCTCTTCCACATGCTTTCCTTGCACCATTCTGATTTTCACTAATCTGTGAAGAGAAATTTACTTCTATCAGGAATTCAATTTGCTATACAAAATGTTAGATTGATGTTTACAAAGAAAAAGCTCACATTATGTTGAAGTGCCTGCTTAATTTTGGGAGATTCTAATTTTTGAGAGAAAGGAGACTGATCATCCTCTGAGTTCAAGTCAAAATGATCATACCTTTTGCCTTTGGTTACTGATCTTAGCTGAAGGGAAAATGTTCAATATATGTAAAGCTTGATACAACATAATTCGCATACTGTCTTCTTTTTATCATTCAGAATCATTTAGAGTGAAACTGAAATGCAAATATATCAATTTAAAGGTAAATTACCATGCATTTATACAAAGATCTCACACGAAGTCCTTTCCTCCAGTTGCTC
>NW_021365043.1:0-232 GCF_001605985.2 Dendrobium catenatum | reverse complement strand
TGCAAACAGAACAATCAAAACAAACAGAACAATACAATTATTTCTCCCCCTTTTTGACAGCAACAAAAAGTGAAGAAGAAATAGACAAGAAATGTAAGTAATTATATGAAATTCATTTTTAAAATTTAATCTAAATGGTGATTGACATAGGGTATGCAATTTTAAACTAAAGATATTAGGTCAATCATAGAAATTCATAAAATTTAAGAAGTGATATAACATTGTAAGTAAG
>NW_021365042.1:0-369 GCF_001605985.2 Dendrobium catenatum | reverse complement strand
ATCTTTTCAAAGTGAAACATTAAGTTTAAGTTGCGAAGCCTAATTCAATCTTTATAAATTTCTACGTGCAATTCCTATGTGGTTTCACATCATGGATAGCTAAAATCAAGTTGCTAGTCACTACTCAAGTATCTTATAGTAGATAAGTTTCCTGCTGACAACTCGCATTGGCGATTAGACTTGATTCATTGATTACTAGTCCTACTCCTATCTCATTATATTGATCGAGAATGCAAGGTGTGATGCCTGCCACTTCCTAGTGTAATATCATAAACCAAAGTTGGTCAATCTTGAAGTATTCAAAAATAGTATAAACAAAAACTGGTTGTGAAATTGTACCTAAAAGGCTTTGCATAATACAAAATACTT
>NW_021365041.1:0-293 GCF_001605985.2 Dendrobium catenatum | reverse complement strand
ATTAAAAAACTTAAAATATATTAGAAATTTAAAGATGATTTTAATTTTAAATTAAAGAGAATAAAATGATATATTACTTGAAATTTTTTGTTTTTAAAATAATTTTAAATAATTTGTCAACATTTTATGATTTAAAATACATTTAAAAAACTAATTAAATTAATTAAAATCAAATCGGCAGCGACGGCAGCGGTTACACACGCGTCGCCTTCTAGTTGGCCTGCCCGAACCGCGAATGCGGCTTCTAATTATGGGTAATGATTGCACCGCTGCGCAGTCAATGTTGCATGATT
>NW_021365040.1:0-293 GCF_001605985.2 Dendrobium catenatum | reverse complement strand
GACTGCGTGAGGTCTTCAATTTGGAACCATCCCGGCCAGATCTAAGATACGAAGGCCCGGGGTCTTCAAATTTTAAAATCATCTGCCCGGATTAAAAATCAACGGCGCATGTCTTCAATTTCAAACCATCTCGGTCGGACCTAAGGTACGACGGTCGGGGTCTTCGACACCTGTTTGAAAATTCCTTTTATTTTTCTTCATACTTCTCTTTTTCTTCTCTTTTTAAAAAAAATATTATTTTAATATCTAAATATTAAAATAATATACATATGATAATATGATATTTATAATAT
>NW_021365039.1:0-200 GCF_001605985.2 Dendrobium catenatum | reverse complement strand
CCTCTCTCTCTCTCTCCCTCCCTCCATCTCTCTCTCTTTCTCTCTCTCTTCACTCTCGCCCTCTCTATCTCTCCATCTCCCTCTCTCTCTCTCTCTCTATCTCTCTCTCTCTACTCCCTCTCCCCCTCTCTCTCTCTCTCACTCACTCTCGCTCACTCTCGATCGATCTCTCGCTCTCTCTCTCTCTCTCTCTCCCCACC
>NW_021365038.1:0-258 GCF_001605985.2 Dendrobium catenatum | reverse complement strand
GCCATTTAGTTGATTATTTTTGGATTTATATTGATGTATTTACCTGATTGCGCAGTAAAAATTGCCTGTTTTTCTTAGGTTTATTTCTTGCATGCCGCTTTTGTTTTCGCCTGGATTCCGTTAGGCTCTCTAAGGACTATAAAAATTTTTTTACTCATAATTAAAATTTAATACTTAAGTTTTAAATAATTTAGAAACTTAACAAGCCTAGGGAATTGCCGAAATCGTCCGGGGCCGCATGCATATTACTGCATCATT
>NW_021365037.1:0-287 GCF_001605985.2 Dendrobium catenatum | reverse complement strand
AAGATTTTTATTTGAAGATCCAAAAATAATATCATCCTCATAAATTTGAACAATGAGTACATCCTTTCCAAATTTCTTTAAAAAGAGAGTTATATCCACACTTCCTTTTTCAAAAGATCTTTCAAGTTGGAATGTGCTCAACCTCTCATACCAAGCCCTTGGTGCGTGTTTCAATCCATATAATGCGTTTTTTAACTTAAAAACATGACTTGAGTATTTAGAATTTTTAAAACATGGAGGTTGTTCTACAAAAAATATCTTATTCAATTACCCCATTTAAAAAGGCA
>NW_021365036.1:0-262 GCF_001605985.2 Dendrobium catenatum | reverse complement strand
GGTAAGATTCTTAGCACACAAGAATGAGTCTTTTTAGAAATTTAAAGTTTTCTCCACATGGATTCAACAAAAATTAGGTTGTGAAATATCAACAATCCATAGCGATCATGGTGGAGAGTTCCAAAATGATAGGTTTGAGTCATTCTTTCAAGAGATAGGAGTAGAGCACAATTTCTCCGCTCCTAGAACACCCCAACAGAATGGCATAGCAGAAAGGAAAAATACAATCTTGGTAGAAGCTGCTAGGGCAATGTTAGCGGAG
>NW_021365035.1:0-282 GCF_001605985.2 Dendrobium catenatum | reverse complement strand
ACCTTGCCTCCAATCCTGGACTCTAGTACAACAAATTGATTTGCATCACTAGTTATATGTCGAGAGCATCCACTGTCAAGGTACCACATACTCTCATGAGGCATTTAAAAATTCATTAGGAATGTTAAGCCCTATAGAACTGGCCCAAGGCTAAACAAGAGAGAGGTGAATTGAAAAACTTTAAAACCAAAGATAAAAGTCCAATCAAAATCACCACAAACAAAGTGCGGAAGAAAAATAAATAGGGAAGCGATAATAAGAAAAGAACACACCGGATTTATA
>NW_021365034.1:0-211 GCF_001605985.2 Dendrobium catenatum | reverse complement strand
GGAAAGTCTTATGGTGGATATAACTCTAAAGGCATGAAGGAGAGTAGCTCGATCTTATGAAAAAGAAAATCGATAACTTGCTACTCTATCTAAAATGAAAACCTCCGAAGAGTTCCCGTCATGGCTTCCGATCTGACATGAGAAGAAAGCCGCAGCGGCGAACACACGAAGCGAATAAAAGAAATGAGAAGAATAAATAAAGGGGAGGACA
>NW_021365033.1:0-264 GCF_001605985.2 Dendrobium catenatum | reverse complement strand
ATCAATTTCATTCACGCAATAAATCGTAATAAAAAAAATATATGCGGAAATAAAGTGCAGAAAAAATAAAGGAAAGAATACACCAATCTATAGTGGTTAGGTCAAACCATGACCTACATCCACTCCTCGGAGGCACCCTCCGAGTATTACACTAAACCTTTAGTGATTCTCCTTTAGCCCCCACAGCTAGGCAGAGAAGCCCTTACACAATCACTTCCACCTTCCTTGGTGCGGCAGAGGAGCCGGGTCCTTTGACACCAATGA
>NW_021365032.1:0-227 GCF_001605985.2 Dendrobium catenatum | reverse complement strand
TTTTAGATGTCCTCAATGCAGATTTCTAATCTCCCTTTCTGCTGTATAGGGTCGAGGAGAATGCTTTGGGAGGATAACCATAGAAGCTATGTCATTTCATTTGCCAGTACTGGTAATTCTCTCATCAAACGAGAAATATTAGCTCCTCATAGTTAAACAATGATTCATTTGGTTTCTTGAAGTTATAATATATATTTTGAAAGATGATGAAGTTGGTTAAATCGAAA
>NW_021365031.1:0-5344 GCF_001605985.2 Dendrobium catenatum | reverse complement strand
CGGGGTAGATTTGATGAAGTGCTGGATTTAGCAGCAGTTATAACCGCCACAAAAGTCCATATTTGCAGTGATTATAACCGCTGCTAAATGATAGAATAGATTAAAAAAAATATAATGCTAAAAAAAAAGTGTGATCAAATTATAAATATCAATAAATTACTACACAAATATAAATTGAGTAAATATTAACAACATATAAATCTACATATACTTTAGGAACAAGTAACATGAATGTATAAAATAGTATAAGTGACAAAGAGAACATTCATGTATGTACTTATTCCAGGAATCTAAAGAAATCCAACTACTATATAAAGAGGGCCGGTTTCAATGGGATCTTATTTAATAGAAAATATTAAAAACGCCTAGAGCAAAATTCAAAATATCATTTTTTGATTTTTGACAAAAAATTCTAGCATCTGCCAATCAAATGATTCAAACTAATTACTAAATGCTAAAAAGAGGGCATGAAAAAGATATGCAATTATTAGATCTACAAACTAAGCAAGAAAACATAACAAAAAAAAAAAAAGATGATGTTTGTTGAGTATTACCCGAATTGTTCATCATAAGCATTGGATGACGAGATTGCCTTCTGAAAGATCTGTCATAATTAAGATAGAAAACTCAACACCAAAATGATTAAACAGATAATGAAGGCATGTAAATGTTCATGTAAATGAAAACACCCATGTGACACATGCACAGTTTGACATTCTAGAAGCTCTGATATCTAAGAAAAACATAAAAATATAGCATATGACTAATTAAATTACCGTTGGATTGCTGGTGACACCCCTAACCCCTCTAGCTATGTGCGGCAAAAGATTTGTAACAGGACGACAGAGATTATCATACCACGGTGATTCTCCTTGGCTTTCATATAGGTCGTGGAGGGTTGTTCTCTTTATCATGGATCCATTTCCATCTTGAGAACACTTCACACTGCTTTACACAAGAATAAGTTATCCATCGGAAGAAAAAACTTAACTAATCTCAGAGTGAAAACAATGCAATACCCAAATTAACGGGAAGAAGAAGCAAAGTAAAACCCAATCAACAAAAGCAAATAGTACGACCTCAATCTGCATATAATATGCAACTCTGACTAGTGGAATACTTTCTAGCAAAGAATGGAGATATACATAGCCCTTACTTTCGTAATAACATAATTTTTGTCGAGCCTTAAAGGTAAATTTTATAGAACATCAATTAGCTTAGCTGCAAAAAACGAGAACGTTAGAGAAAGATTAAGAATGCTAAGATGTATATATGGCATATCTTGGTAATATAGATTAAGAAATAATTACATCAAATAGATGGTTGAATCGGCACTGAGAGAAGATAAGTCAATGATAAATAGACTTTATAGTTTGAGCATATATAACTAAGGGTATATAAAACATTTTTCAATAACAAAGTTATCACTAAAGGAATTGCTACTTTGTAATGTCAGAAACCACTTTGGCAGGATCTTTTTGACAAGTGAAATTCAGTAAAAGAACCAAAGCTCATTTATGAAATCTAGTATTAGAATTTAGAAGCAAAGGAAAGTAAGAGAAACAATAGGCTTTGAAGTACAGATTTTTATTTTGAATAATTTTAGCATGCCACTAATTCAAACAAGGCTGACATTCGTGATTAAAGACTTCTTGCAAATCATATCCAACATTCTTTCCCACCAAAACACACATGAAGATGGATAGTCTTGAACTGATACATTCTACTCCTGATCAGACCCTTGAAGCTTGCATAAGTAATCTGATTCTTCTAGCAACTAAGGATCAGCTTCCAAGTTACAAAATTCATAGCTTTGACCAATAAACTCCAACAAAAAAGCATCACAAACCTACCATATTCATCCCAAACAAATTGCAAAACAATCAAACCCAGTCCAGAAACCTAAAGCGTGTCAAACCATAACTTGATCCCTCACCATTTCATTTCAATAATTCAAACTCCTACAAAACTGAGGTCCAAAATCTATAAAATTTCAAAAACGCATAATGCAGAAAAGCTCACTACCCAGAAATCAAGGAACTTTTTCACACTTCTTCTTGAGTGCAATGTATTCGAAGAAATGCCTAAACGAATCGCAATCAGTACAACAACAACTGAAACCACCAGGACAACCACTTACCTATCAGATGAAGAGTCATGGTTATCGCTTTGGCGATTGGCTTCCAATTTCAATAATCGAATCCTCAATGCGAAGCCATTTTGTAATTGTGTCGCTGGAACAGCCCAACTGTGCTATTTTCACTGTCGAAGAAGAATCTGGAAGGATTGCTCGATAAGGTGAAGGAACAAGGTGGAGCAGAGCAAAGTAATATTTCAAGTGCCGGATTTGCAGCTAAAAGATGGAGTGGGCTCTTGTTGTGTGAAGCCGCTGCACTGTGAGGACTGCAAGATGTTCAAATGTTCTCATCCAGTTTGAATGAAAACTGGCTCACTAATTAGGACTAGAAATTAGCATTATAATCGATTTCCATGCACTTTCATGGAAGATAGCCATAAGCTCTGATCGGGATCTCCCTTTAACAATCTACCAGACTTAGTTAAACAAAAATCCTAAGATAGACGCACTTCCATAAACAAAAAAGCATATAAAAATCTACAAGCTGAAAACATGCATTCCTGAAACATAGTTTGATCACATACCTTTATTCCAGATGGGCTCTCTATGAAACTCAGCTTGTAAGTATTCGTCCTAAAACTGTAGAAAGAACACCCTTGCCCCGGCAAAAGCGAAACCCCAAGATTACCTTTGTCAACGCTGCGCAAAGGGAACAATTATCCAGGGATCAAAGCAAACTAAAGGGGGAAAGAGGGATCAGAGACGAGGGATCGGATGTGTCGTCACGTGTGAGGAGAATATCGAGCAAATGCGAACAGGGGAGAAGAGGGATCGGAGATGAAGCCTCGAATGGTCCGCTTGAGTCGCGCACATGAAGGAGAAGAGGGCTCCAGAGATGATTCGCGAAATCTCCGCTCGAGTCACGCACAGAAAGGAGAAGAGGCCGGACTCCGGAGTCGATTGGCAAAATTTAGTTCACGCGCTGGGAATTAGGGCTTCAGCGGGGTTAAATTAATGAGGAGTTATTTGCATGAGTTAAAATCAGTGCTAATTGCACCGATTTTAACCGGTGCTAATTGTACCTATTTTAACCAATGCTAAAACAAATTTTTAGAAGCGGTTTTAAAACCGCTGCTAATAATCGATGCAAAAAGTCCAGATTTCTAGTAGTGCCAATATTATTTCAACTTTAAAAGCTAGTCATAAATAGACTTCAAGAGCATGAAAAATTAGCCCTTTTCTATTGTGTGCTTGTTTGTAAGGACACAGATATTGAAAATTCCTTAATTGAAGTCCCTATTTTTGAAAATAGTTGGATGAAGCTAAGTGTCAAAAGTTCATGTCTTTCTAAGGGTGAACATGACATAAATTTCCTCTACCAAATAATAAAAAATATAGGTATTTGTAATTACTTTAGAGATCTCTTTGCACTCTATCATCATCGTCTCAAAGATGAGAAACTTATGATTTTATATTCCAGCTTTTCCACCATTTTAATGGGATATTAACTGCGAGAATCATACCTTGTGCAATTATGTATTAGTTCATACCCTTAATGTACAATGCATTGGATTACATATTATACTATCAACTCATAATACCTTATGTAGAGATGGCATACATTGGTCTTTTACTAAGTTTCATTATAGAAATACAAATTAGTGACTTCTTTTTAATATGTGGTATGAATAAGGGGTCCTGACGTAGTAGTTTCTTTATCTGTTGTTCTTCAAGACACTATACTCATTAGTCCTTCTTTATAAGGTTGCCAAATAGTTTCTATATCTCTCGCTAGTGACGCTTCACCATATCACCATAGTTCAGATTCTTATCAGCCCTAACTAGCTACTTCTTTTAGTCCCCAGACATCTTCAAATATGATCGATTTGATCGAGGAACACAGATGACTATCAGTGGGTCGATCTCTATTTTGTGAATCACTAATGTAACAAGTTATTGTCCAGCGAAACTCAATTATGGAATAAGTTCTAGCACTTACTTCAAAGTTGTATTCTGTCTGTTTAATTTACTTTCACTTTTATCTACGGTATTGTGATAAATCATACTGCTAACGAAATTCTTCAAGTATTTGCATAATATAAGAGGTAATCTCTAGAATTTTTTTCTCACATGACTACCTTAATAAAGTGTTTACAATGTGGAAACCATCAAATTGTATTTAATGTATAGACTGATGATATTTTATTGGTTTTTTTACGATGAAAAATTTATGTAAATTATATTGGGTTAGCATTCACATAAAATGTTCATTTGATCTATAGTGATGCATGAGAAGCTAAAGGTTCGGTTAAAACTCCACCAAATGGATTTCAATAAAGAATGACCCCTGTCATCATTCTGGTTTATTTTCAACTTTATTATGGTATGATTTTTTGGATCGTATTGCACTGGTTGGCTTTTATGATAAGCTCAACTTCAATTAAGCTAACTATAGTATAGACTCTCTATGTGCATTTGCGGTAGACTGACTTCTGGTTCTTTTGTAAAGGCTAAACGATTACAGGACCATAGTAATTTGCTGGTTAAGCGTCTATTTGGGAACATCTTTGTAGGGAGCTTATGCTATTGCAAGCTAGATCAAAGGATAGAATCTACTGATGTTGCTGTTCCAAAAGAATGTTGTATGATCATTCAATCATGATTGTAGCATTTGGGCTTTGGCTATTGCACGTCTAGTATTGTGGTTCAATCAAAGCAGTCTTTGACACGGCGCTCTGATGTATCTGGTATGATCATCTAAGGCTCGGAATGAGCTAATCTATCCTTCCCTTTGATTGGCTTCGAACTGGTTTCGTGGATACTATAAGGTGTGATTAATATGTAGGGGTTTTAAGACCTGTTTTTATTTGAGACCTCGATGTTCCTGGGTATTTTAGCTCACCTTGAGAACTTCGTTAGGGACGACTGGTTTTTTTTTATTTCCATATTAGTTGACTTATTAGTTCTTCGCTTAAGTTATTTTTGATTGCACTAATATTAAACACTTCTTGTAATTTATAATGAATTAAATATAATAGTTGTTGAGTTGTCGCACATCCTCTGAATGAAGGAGAACAGATTGTAAGTCTCGAAGCAATCATTTTTTAATTAGCGCAGGGTGCCGAGCGATAACGTCGTTTAGGGCGACACGAAGCTGGCTACGGCGTATGGTGTTGCGCGGACCAAGGTGGAGACCTTGATCAGAATCAATTATCTGGCTGTCCTGTGTGCCTAGAGGCCCGCTGATGCGCGCTGGCCAGCGGAACC
>NW_021365030.1:0-317 GCF_001605985.2 Dendrobium catenatum | reverse complement strand
GAGAAAGTCTTCGCACGCAAGCGACAAGACCATTCGAAGTCGTTGCAGAGCAGAGGAATGATTACTGTAGCAGGTAGGATTTCGGCAGAGATTTGGGTGAAGTCTCAGTATGGCTTTGACATAGTGCAGGTATTTTAAAATTTTTTATTTGGTATGCTCATGTATGTTGTCCAGATGTCAACAGAATCCTTGCATATTTAACTCTGCATCCAAGCGCCAATGCAATGGCCTTTGCACGCTTCTCATTGTATTCAAACTGTATAACACATCGCTTCAAGAGAACGCTCTAACATTAACACAATGTATGACAAAAATCA
>NW_021365029.1:0-1229 GCF_001605985.2 Dendrobium catenatum | reverse complement strand
TATTTAATTTTTTTACCTTTAATATTATATTTTATAAAAATGCATTTTAAACTTGTTTTATTTTTATTTGAAAAAGTTTTAAATAAAATTTATTTTATTTCATCAATTAACCAATATTTTTTTTTATTAAATAAAATTTTTGGCTTACTAGCTAGGCAAAGTTCTTTGGACACACTCTCACCAAAATGATAACCTTCACCAAAAGGTACACAAAATTGATATACATAGATACCTAGATGGGGTACCCAGTAGTACCCAAATGCGGTACCTAGAAGTACTCAAGATACACAAAATTTCACATAAACACACAAGGAACACATGAGCAGAAAAATGAAATAAATCGTCATTGAAATGAAATGTTAAATTCTTCATTTAAACAATAAATAATGGGCATTAAAACACATCAATATCTATCGATACACACCGATATCCACCGGTACACACCGGTATCCACCTGTACACACAAGTACACACTAGTACCCATGGGTGCACACCGTACACACTGGTACAGAGTATAGAAAAATCCTAAACCTAAACCCTAACTTGACATTTGCAGAACGAATAAAACTAACATATCTCATAGAAAAAAAAAACTAACATATCTTGTGAAAAAGAACTTCTTATCCTGGTAATAAAAAATTGACCTTAGTCATGACTAGTATTTCTGCAACGAAAATCTAGAGCAAACGGAAGGAGCTTCGGAAGAAGAAGAAAAGTACCTTTAACAAGAGATACTAAAACGCCCCCATCGATTTTGAAAAATTGAAACGACTAGATCGATTTTGAAAAATTGAAATGTCTCAATAAAAAGTAACTTTTCGCGTTTGGTCCGGATCATTCATCGAGCTGCGCGGGGTTGTCAAGCCATAAGTGATGACATTTTATTGGAGTTAAGATGTAGAGCTATGCCCGGAGTCCACACCGAATAATTTTTTGATCAAATGACATCACAGAAGACACAAAACATGCTTTCTTTAATCGCACTTTGAAATGTATTGCTAAGATCAACTCAAGGTGTGTTTGAAATGAATACGACTCTCAATAAATCAGATTGTGAAACTATTGCATAAAAAGTTACTTTTTAAAATCGTTGCACAAAAAACATAATATTTTACTTGGATAGTATAACTTTCAACCTCCTATTATAACTAAAGTACCTTGATACTTTTATATTGAGATGTCTGAAAATTACTTAACTGCCAAAACTTTTTAAAATGTATATAATAAAC
>NW_021365028.1:0-1431 GCF_001605985.2 Dendrobium catenatum | reverse complement strand
ATTCTAAAGGATCTTCTGATGTTGTTTGTTTTGAATACAGGAAGCTTGGACATGTCAGAGCAGATTGTCCTACACTTCAAGATCACACAAGCAAAAAAAAGAGTGAGGAGAAACCCAAGTTTAGAAAAGACAAAAAGAGACTTCACAAGGCATTTTGGGAGGATTCTACATCTGATTCATCAGAGACTGAACCTGAAGATGAAACAACAAACTTGTGCTTAATGGCGGAATATAATCTTGATCAAAGTGATGAAGAAGAGGTATGTAACCAACTTATGATCAATTGTTCAAAATTTGTGAGAAAATTCATGCATCATACAAAAAAATTAAGAAAACACATGCTAGCTTGAAGTTGGAACTTTTAAATATATAAAAAGAGCATGAAATCATTCTCAAAGATCATTCTACGATTGATTCAAATCACATGGCTTACTTGATGAATTTGATGATTTAAATAAAAAGCATTCAGAATTAATTGATGAGCATGATGCATTAAAAGTTTCACACATCTCACTCAAATCTAATTTGAAGAAATCTAAAGAGATAGAGCGCAACTTGAGGATTGATAATAATGCTTTAGAAAATACTAACTTGAGGCTTAAAAATGAATTGAACTCAATTAAGAGAAATTGGATGACACATACTTTTGATTTAAAGTCAAGACCTAGGAAGAGGCATTACAATCCAAACCATTTAAGAAATCATTTTCCTGGTATTAGATAATTTTCATGTAGCATGCTAGGACATATCTCACACACTTGCACTATTCACCGTAGTACACATTAGGTGTGGAGACCAAATTGCATAATTCACAGCATAGCACACATGCATTATATTCTACTTTTCATGAGAAGGGACCCAAACCTATTTGGGTTCCTAAATCTGACAGTTATTGATTCTTGTAGGATTGCTCTCACCAAAGGCCTCATAAGAGCATATGATACTTGGACAAACGGAGGCCAGCAGCTCATAAATTACTTAAACTTGCTGCTTCATAAATTCTTGAAATGTATTTATATTGTTTTTGTTTTTTGTACTAGCGTTTTGTTATTTTAGTTATTTGATCTTATTTTATTTTAATTTTGGTTTTCTATATGATGATTTTTCAAGCTTTTAGATTTTGAAGATTTAATGCCAATGATTAGCATCTCTAAATCAGTTAAAGGGAGAAACACCGTTGATGTTTTCCCTATTTCCAACCTCTTTTAGTAGGTATAATTTTCTTCTCCAAACAAAAGTCTATCTCCTTTTAACAAATGATTTTTGAAAATAAGATCTTTTTTTATTTTGCTATAATGATCTATCCTAATATATATTGTCCAAAGTTTTTATATATCTTTCAAGTTAATTGAAATCTTGCAATTGCACATATCATTTCATTGTGTTAAGATAGGTTCTATTTGCATGCATTACATTTTTGGCAACTTATAA
>NW_021365027.1:0-1360 GCF_001605985.2 Dendrobium catenatum | reverse complement strand
GATCTCTCATTTGGACATTATGAAGTTCGTTCTTCAGTTGGATGACCCTCGATTTGCTGGTGGGTTGAAGCCTCAGCTCTAGTGTTGTCCAGATCTCGTGCGACGTTTGAAAATGCAGAATATAGGGGAGTACTGAGGGAGAGATTGTGGAGAAAAGAGCTGAAGTAAGGTTCATGTCAACTAGTTTCCAGAGTTTGTGATCTGCATTGCCGGAGTCAGTGGATTCCGATAGACAGGGTAACACACCGGTGAGGTATTCTTCAAAGCCATTTGCGGCGAAAGCCTGGTAGATCTGTGTAGAACACCAAAGGAGGAAGATCTTCTTGAGAGATCTTCTTGCAAGATCTCTAGAGAGGATCTTCTTCCTTTGGTGTTCTACAATCTGATATCAGAGCCTTGGCGGCGATCAAGGAAGGAGGAAGGTGTTCGGTCCAAGAAAGAGAGGAGGTGGTGTTGGGAAATTTCTATAAGTGGGCCCATATTATTACACATATAAATACAGTTTTTTTTTTATACATTAGTTGTTATCGAAAATTAAGCCAATTAAATTCATGATCTATTTAAGTATTAAATTATTATTTGGCTTATGTGACATCTCATTTAAATTTTGTATGGAATTAAATTTGTGTAGAGACCAGGTATTTATTTTATTTTAATGATGGGCTGAAATAAAATATTTACACTCTAAGTATATAAGGGTCGTGGTCCCCAGTTTAAGCGGAGTTGTTCTCATTTCCCTCATTTCCCATCTTGAGTGAAAAGAAGGGGTCTCTCGCTCTCTTGGAGAACGCCGCTCTAAACGTGGAAGATCGAAAGACCTTGATTCTGCATTTCAATGGATTCAGGTATGCTTCCGAAAATTCTTCTCGATGATTTAGCATGTCGTTCGGAGACGATCGAATTTATTTTTGCGTCTCCATTAAATCCTAACAAGTGGTATCAGAGCCCGGTTATCATGTTGAATCAGCGAGAAATGAGAAATGATTTTCTATAATCATGTTATTGACTAGTTGAGTTTTTCGGTCACTAGCGATCTTCGTTTGAGAGTTTTCATATTCAAAGATTCTGATTTCTCAGCATAAATTTATTGCCATAATTTTCAAAACTAATTTGTTTAAGTTATTCAATTAGTTTTGAGAAATTCAGAAACTTTTATATGAATAATGATTCAGTCGTTTGTTAATTGTTCACTGTTCATTATTAAATATGTTAATCGTTTATTTTTTTCTTGAAGACGATAGAAGATGAACGAACAGTTAATTTTTTTTGTTTAATTAGCGGTTATTCTTATTTCTGAAACGGCATAACTATTGGAGATTTTTGGTTATTTGATTATTTAATCATGACGTTTTGTTAAATT
>NW_021365026.1:0-893 GCF_001605985.2 Dendrobium catenatum | reverse complement strand
CCACGCCTAGTTTTAACACCCTCACTAGGTTCACCTAAAATCAATTCCCTTGGGTGATTTTTAGAAAATATCAAATCTCTAGGCAAAGGGTTTTCTCTCTCCAAAATTTTTTCCACATTTTCTTCCAAATTTAATCTATCAATCTTTTGGGAGTTTTCCTCAATTTCTTCTTCAACAACATTTGGCTCTTCCAAATTTACATATTCATCAAATACAACATCTGTGGTTTCTTCAATGACTAAAGTTCTTTTGTTGAATACCCTATAAGATTTTCCAACACTTGAATGTCCAACAAAAATTCCTTCATCTGATTTTGGATCAAATTTTCCAAAGGCCGATTTTCCATTGTTATGAATGAACACCTTGCAACAAAAAACATGCAAATGAGACAAGTTAGGTGTTCTACCTTTTAGCAACTCATAGGGTGTTTTATTTAAATTTGATCTTACATTCACCCTATTCAGAACATAACATGCAGTGCTAACCGCCTCAGCCCAAAAATATCTAGGAAGTGAGTATTCTGCCAACATTGCTCGGGCGGCTTCTATTAATGTTCTGTTTTTCCTTTCAACTATCCCATTTTGTTGAGGGGTTCTAGGTGCAGAAAAATTGTGATCAATCCTTTTTTCTTTATAAAAATTTTCAAATCTTTCATTTTCAAATTCTCCTCTATGATCACTTTGTAAAGAAATTATTTCAATCCCTAGTTTTCTTTGAATCCAAGTTGAAAAATTTCTGAATTTCTGAAACGATTCACTCTTATGAAAAAGAAATCTAACCCAAGTGAATCTTGAGAAATCATCAACAATAACAAATTCGTATACCTTCCCTCATAGACTTAAAGTTCCTACTGGTTCAAAAAGATCCATGTGAAAAATTTCCAATGGTTTACT
>NW_021365025.1:0-322 GCF_001605985.2 Dendrobium catenatum | reverse complement strand
TTTCATTTCCTACACGGTTTATTCCGGCGGTTTTTAAACAGCCAAAAAACTGCAGGAAAATTGAAAAACCACCGGAAATTGCCACCAGCAATGGATGATTTTCCTGTAGTGTCAATCAAATTATTCATTCAATAAAAATAAAAATAAAATATTTTTTAATATGTCAATTATATTATGTTCCATATCAAAATAAAAATCATCCCAAATGGTCCCTAAAGTTTGTTGGAATGTCAATAGAACATGCTGGATGCAGTCAGTGTGGTCATATATATAATTTAAGAAATTTTTTAAATGAATAAAATTCAAATATATATTAAAAATA
>NW_021365024.1:0-1600 GCF_001605985.2 Dendrobium catenatum | reverse complement strand
CCTGATTAACCTTTTCTGACAGAACATTCTTCATTTTGTTGTCCATGATATAATTGGTACAATTATTTTTGCTATGTCCAATCTTCCCGCATCAGTAGCATAAGCTTGGGATCTTTTCATATTCTATCTTTTGATAGAATTTGTCATTAGCTCCTTCTACCCAAACACCTGTAGGTAGTTTAGCATCTAGTTCAATTCAAACACAAATTCTCCCAAATTATCTCCTTGACCATTGAAACATGTTTCCATCAATCAAGTAAGGCTTTCCTACCATAGATGCTATACGGCAAATATTTCGTCCCAACAATGTAATGGTAGATTTGGAAGTCTTATCCAAATAGGAGATGTAAGTCCTTTAAGAGAATTTGGATTAAAACTTTGAGTCCACCTATCAATCCCAACAATGTTGCCATTTACAAACCAAGGCCCATTGGTTAATACTGCTTCCACATGGCAAGGATCATAGAACGAGCATAGCAACCATCCTCTTCCTAGTATTGTAATATGAAATTTTCCAAAAACAGACCACTGCTTTCTCAGCTGAAAACTGATTGAGGAAAAGGAATTTTCATCACCAAAGATTTTGACAACTAATGAATTCATTAGCTTATTTGAATTTTCTACCACCTTTTGTTCATGAAGCTTGATTGTTTTTCCATCTTCTGATAAGAAATTACCGAAATCCAATTCATCAACTCTGATGTTTTGTTTCTTCTCCCAAGCATTAAAATTATTCCCAGTAACAGGTCTTTAAGACATTTCCACATTCATATTAGCACATCCAGCTAATTCTCCATTGCTGCATTTCCGGACTTCATTCAATTCAGAATTTTTACTGGTTCCAGATAGCGAAACTTTATCTCCTTCATTATTAACCGCTTTCTCAAACATATTTGCCAATTTGACCAGATTATCATCCTTCTCATAACAAACCGACGATCTCTCCTCTGCTCCCATTGATTGATTTGCATCTTTCTCTAAAAAAGTTGCATAAATTTTACTAGCATCTTCAAAGCTTTGCAAAGCCGTCCCTTTGGAACAAAATATTCCCGTTTTGCCTTCTTGCAATATACCTTTACCTTTTTCAATTTCTCTAGAATCTTTCTTCTTCAACAGTAATCCTCCCTCGTTAATAATCAAAGGCTTGTTCATTCTGATATTTGCTCTATTAAACGGTATATTTCCATCTCCAAAGGTTGGTGGAGACGTCGATCCTCCAAGAGCAACACCAGGACTTGAGCGTCTAGTTGATCGATGATCCTCAGAGGGTGCGCCGGCCAAAGATGACCGGAGACCGTTGCTTGCCATCAGAAAACCAGGAATCCCGCAATTTAGAAATTCAAAATCTCTCGTAAAAACCAGAGTTTCTCTCTCTAGTTTCTCTCTCTAGATTATCAAAGGCTTGTCTATCACATTGTATTTAGTTTTAACTTTTGATAAAAAAAAATTAAAACATAAAAATAAGAAAATTATTTTTCTTGTGATATTTATTAAGAGAACTCGCTAAAGCAATGTTACATTATTTATTATTAAGTTCTTCTGCTTGCATTCATTTTTTGTTTGAAGTATTTTTAAAGCAATTCACTCCCACCCTCCTCTT
>NW_021365023.1:0-2960 GCF_001605985.2 Dendrobium catenatum | reverse complement strand
AGTGTAGTTCCTGAGTATTGTACATGACTTTTGAGATGAATCGACTTGTATATCGATGTTTTAAATTCTATAGATGTTTGATAGACTGCTTAATTGAAGGTTTTAGATAACTCTGGTAAATTATTTGGAAAATTTGATTGACATTCTTTCCAAGTTAGATCTTGGGGCATCACAGCTGGTCTGACGAAGGTCAGGCTAAAGTTTGACACTGATCGACGATCGGGTGGAAGTCTGACAATAGTCGGCGATCAGGCGGTGGTCCGACGAAGGTCGGGCTAAAGTTTGGCGGCTCATCGGATGAGTAAAAGCTCGAAGACAGTTGAGTGGAGGTTCTGCAATGCTTGGCGACCGGGCGGTGATCCGACGAAGGTCGGGCTAAAGTCTGATAGCGGTCAACTGCCGGACAATGGTCCGACGAAGGACAGACTGAAGTCCGGCAGAGGTCGGCGGTTGGGTGAAAGTCTGGCGCAATGGTCGGCGATCGGGCAGTGGTCCGACGACAGTTAAGCTGAAGTCAGGTGGCGGTCAGCGGGTAATCAAGCTTAATTTAATTTGGGCAATAATATTTATTAATTTTTAGAAATATCATTTACTTATTTCATAATAATCTTTTACAGGTCAAACCGGGTTGATTTTTTTGGTTTATGGGTCCACCCGAACCCGACCTGATTTTAAAAACGTGTCGAAATCTCTAACCCGAAATTTTTTGATCGGGTTTTCGGGTCGGGTCAAATATTGACACCCATAACAATGATCCCTCTCATAGAGAGTGGAGTCTACTTATAGATTTTCATGTGTTGCACACACCGTAAATGTAAAGAAGATATGAGGTAGGTTCAAAGTGCTCCATCGGAGGGCATATATTGATTCCCCCGATCATAGATAAATTTTATACTTTTAACGATGTCGAAATTCAGTGATCTTGGACTTTTTGGATTCGTATCGCCAAGACGCTCGATTTGACTATAAGCATGTTATATTTGGATATCATTTTGTCATCCAAATAATGATTTGAACCTTCCAAATGTAGCTCGGGCCCCCGATTTGGACCCATTTGGGCTCAGGTTCGACTGATTTTGGTGATGTTATGTTCCTCTCTTTGAGACATTATGACAATAAGTTTGCTGAAATTTGAATTCATAAGCGAATTTAATTCTGAAAGTTTTCAACTTAAATATGCCTTGAAATCCGTGCATGATCAAGTCTGTTTTTGTAGACGTATCAAGTTTCTTAGTCTTATTTTTTAACTTACCAAAATTAAACACTTGTAATCTAGATTTAAGATGAGCTAAACATATAAAGAATAATAAAAATTTATATTACGCTCATCTCAATAAACATTTAAAAGTTTTAATCTTCATCATAACAAAAAAAAAAAGATTTGCTCTAAATTTCATATAAATTATATTATAATTGATATATTATCAAAAAATTATGTTGTTTGGACATGAATCTCGAAGCAAAATCAAGTTAGAAACTTAAAAAATTAAATTGAAGATCATATGAAGTCTGATTTTAGAAAACTTACAGTCGAACTGAACGTCTTGGAAATACAAACCCAACAACACCAAATTCGACTCAATCCGAGCTAAAATGAGTCCAAATCAAAGACCTGAAACACATTAAAAGGTTCAATACATAATTTGGATTACCAAATGGTTTCCAAAAGTAACATGCTAATAATCGAATCGAGTGGTCGATGAGATGAATCCAACGAGCCCAAGATCGTCAAATTTTGACATCTCTAAGGCATTCAAATGTACAATAAACAATTCATAATCAAGGGAATCAACGTATGTCGCCCATTCAAATCACTCCCAATTTACCCTTGATCTTTCTCCTATTTACTGGCCATGCCACTCTCGTAAAACTATAAATAAACCCCTCATTTTACATACAGGAGGGACCCCAAAGGGGAGGAGGAGGAGAGCCCATGCAAGAAGAAAAGAAGAAAGAAAAAGGAAGAGAAGAAAGAATTGTCTTGCTTCCAGACTCCACCTCGACTACCTCCCGACCATCAACCAACGTTGGACTTCAGCCAGTCATTAGATTTTTACCCGACGCCTGACTTTCGCTCGTCGTTGGACTTCTGCAAGTCGCCATACTTTCGTTGGACTTCTGCCCGACATTGGACTTTTACCCGCAACCGGACTTTTGTCAGTCTTCTACCCAACATCGGACTTATTTCCATCTTAGGACTTCTACCTAATGCCGGACTTCTATCAGTCATCAGACTTCTGCCATTCGTCGGACTTTTATCAAAATTTTACCCGATGTCAGACTTTATCCTGTCGTCGGACTTCTACCCGATGCCAAACTTCTCCCCACTGTCAGACGACTTCCACCCGGCAGCCTACCGATGCCGGTGTTCTACCCAAATACTGACTGATGTCAAAGTTTTACTTAACAGCTGACCGACGCCGAAGCTCTGCCCGCTAGACTTCTTCTCATTATCAGACTTTCAACAAACTTCTACCCTACAACAGACTAGCTTTCGTCCATCGCCTGACTTCTACCCGTCGCCAGACTTTCGTCGGACTTCAACCCAACGCCAAACTTATGCCCGTCACTAGACTTTCATCGGACTTGTACACTACGCCAAACTTTTGCCTATCGTTGAACTTCCGACCTTCATCACCAGCCGACTATGATTCTTCCGATCTCCTTCACCAAACAACGATCTTTTTGTCCATTGTCGTCCGCCGACTATGATCCCTCCGACCACCGTCAACCGACTACGGTCCTTCCGACCCCTGTCGCCCGCCGACTACAGTTGTCTACTGTCCTTCCTACCTTCATCGCTAGACAACGATCCTTTTGACCTCATTGCCCGCCGACTACGGTCAGCTACGATCCTTTTGACTTTTGTAGCCAGACAAATGTCTTTTAGACCTCCGTCGTCCACCGACTATGATCCTTTCGGCCAAACAAACACATGAACAATGATTCTTTGTATTCAG
>NW_021365022.1:0-1556 GCF_001605985.2 Dendrobium catenatum | reverse complement strand
AAATTATTCGTCGAACAATTTGTCGCCAACCAGAGAATGATTAAAGACTCCTCCCACCTTTTAGGGATACATCAGAACGAGGGTGAATCTCTTAAAGAGTACTTTCTAAGGTTTTCTACGGAAGCTCGGCAAATTCCAAGGGTAGATCCCGAATTGCTTAGAGGTGTATTTCTGTGAGGGCTTCGCTCGGGCCCATTCTACTCGGCACTCATGCGAGAAACGGTCCATTCATATGCGGATTTAATCCATCGAGTAGAGGCCCAAATCACTGCCGATGAAGTCATCAATGCTCATAAGATGCAATTCAAGCAGACAACCGGGAAGCATAAAAATCCCTTAGGGATGGAGAATCCCCCATCATAAAGGAAAAAGCAAGGAAGCTACAATCTTCCTCCTCAGCCCTCACAGCCGCGACGAGAGCCTCGCCAAGAAAAGGAGTACACACCGCTCAATAAATCTAAAGCGAATGTATTGATGTCCGTCCGAGAACAGGAGAACATAAAATGGTCACACTCTTTAAAGCCCAACGTCGGAAACCAGGAGCAATATTTTCACTTCTACCGCAGCCGTGGGCACACTACTGAAGCATGCAGGCAACTCAAAGAAGAAATTGAGAGACTGATCCGACAAGGATATCTCTAACAATTCATTAAGAATACACCAGCCCGAGAAGAAGTTGGTCCGATTGGGGGGTAGGATCAACAGCAAAGACAGTAAATAAATAATCACCAAATAGTGGGAGAGATCGAAACTATGTTAGAGGCCCATCAACACCTTATCAGGTTCTAATCGTAAAGAACAAGGAGCCACCAATAAAAAGGTTCATGTCGATCACTCCATCACCTTCAAGGAGTCTGATCTAAAAGGCGTAAAGACCCCTCATCAAGATCCACTGGTAATTAGCGCAGGAATCGGCGACCTAGGCTACAATGTTAAAAGGATCTTGGTTAACAATGGAAGCTCGGTAGATGTTCTATTCTACTCCAATTTTCTTAGAGAGAAACTCAAGAGAGAAACTCAAGCCCGTCGCCGGTCTACTGTACGAATTTGACAACCGACCTGTAAGAGTTGAAGGAACCATTACTCTCCCGATCATACTTGGAGAATTACCCCGTCAAGTTGAGCATCCCATTCTGTTCATTGTAGTGAAGTCCGAATCAGCCTACAATGCGATATTTGGAAGGCCACTCCAAACAATCTTCGGGGCTATTACTTCAATTCCCCACTTAAAGCTTAAGTTTCTTACCCCATCGGGGATCGAAACAATACGAGGAGATCAACAAGTAGCATAATCATGCTATCTTAGGCAAGCTAAACAATACTCATCAGTTACTCTAAGCATCGAGGAGTTCGATCTTCAGAATGAAGATACCCCTCAAAGGGCCTCCCCTGTATAAGATCTTGAAAGTTCGTTAGGGATGTTAAACCCTATAAAACTGGCCCAAGCTAACCAAGAGAGAGGTGAATTGGAAAACAATAAAATCCCAAAGATAAAACTCCATCCAAAATCACCATAAATAAAGTGCAAAAGAAAAATAAATGCGGAAGTGATAATA
>NW_021365021.1:0-253 GCF_001605985.2 Dendrobium catenatum | reverse complement strand
ACCTTCAATTAAACAGTCTATCAAACATCTATGAAATGTAAAATATCAATATACAAGTCGATTCATCTCAAAAGGTCATGTACAATACTCAGGAACTACACTACAATCACTAGTACTGAAATCTATCCTGAGTACAAAAGAATCAAAATCAGCAAAGACAAAAACCTTTCCCTTTCTTTTCCTCTCTTTCTCTCTCTACAAAATATCTGATTTTATAAAATGATTTTCTCTCTCCTCAAAACGAGCTGATTTT
>NW_021365020.1:0-291 GCF_001605985.2 Dendrobium catenatum | reverse complement strand
TGGAGACGGGGCGTCCGACCTAGTTGGGGTCGCTGGGTTCGGGATCGGTCCAAGGGGAGGCGTCGGGTTCCGTCGCCTGGCTCACGCGAGAGAGGGAGAGGGATCTCTGAGAGCAAGAGCCAAAACCGAGCGATTTTAGGGAGAGGGAGGGAGTTCGGAGATGAGAGATTGAGAGCGAGAGCGTCAATCCCCTGTCGAATGTCTTCGTTCTGAGTAAATCCACCCCGTCGTCGAAAGAGGAAGCCCGCCAAGCATCGTCTTCGTGTTCCATCTTCCGAAAATTCCCCAAAA
>NW_021365019.1:0-382 GCF_001605985.2 Dendrobium catenatum | reverse complement strand
TTGCTGCAAAAAGTAGCCAAAACAAGCAGTGATTAGTTATTAAAATATACTAGATACAACATTATCATTACAGTAAACTCACCACCTAATAAGAACATTAAACTATGACGCAATAATGTTTACAAGTTACAACTACTTACATCCATGTTAAAGCAATCGAAGTCAGGACACTACGGGTTAGCGTTTGCTATTATAGTCAATATAGAGGCACTATTAAACCCTTCTACGACATTTCCACTTACACCTCTTATCCTTTTTCCAGACTCAAATTAGAACAAACAAACAAGTCTACTGTGTAGCTGCTTGTATTGCCTTGTCCAGGTGTTGGCTCCGCATTGGTTACTATATTACATTAGCCTGTACCTAGCTCTATAAATATACT
>NW_021365018.1:0-280 GCF_001605985.2 Dendrobium catenatum | reverse complement strand
TGCCGAATGTTGTCTATTAAAAGAGAAGCATAATACTAAGTTAAGTGTTGCAGATATGAGGATGCTCACGTGGATGAGTGACTTTACCCTTAGAGGTAGCATACGAAATGAGCATATACATGAAAAGGTTGAAGCAGATCCAGTGGAAGATAATATTAGACTGCCTTAGATGGTTTGGTCACATAAAATGACGACCTTCTGATGGCCCGGTTAGGAAAGTAGATGTATTAGATTTCACTTATATTAAGAAATATAGAGGTAGACCTAAAAAGACTTGGTT
>NW_021365017.1:0-453 GCF_001605985.2 Dendrobium catenatum | reverse complement strand
GGCTTCCAATGTTATTAGCTTGATTGGTCTTGATAGATGGAAGAATTTACTCTCGGACAACTAGGATGCTCTTCAATCCTTTGGATTGTCTTTTAATTCATGGCATCCTCCTCCACCCGAGTGGTACAAGATCAATATTGATGCTGCACTAAAAAGGAATTATGGAGCTGGAATTGGAGGAGTTGTAAGAGACTATAGAGGAAGAATGATTCATGCTTTTGGCTTCTATGGAATGCATTGGGATATTTCTCAATTGGAGCTTTATTCATTCTATTCTTTGAAGTATTTGTTACACAATTGTTTGGATGAAGCCAAAGGTGTCATCCTCGAAGGAGACAATAAAAAAGTTATTCATTTTCTTCAAGAATTGTATAGCAAAGGCAATAATAAGGTTGGAATCATGGAAGACAAAGACTTTCTTTGTGTTAAGGTATGGGAGTAATGTCATTTTTA
>NW_021365016.1:0-775 GCF_001605985.2 Dendrobium catenatum | reverse complement strand
TTGGCTGGAGATTACAAAACCTCACGGGGATCTCGCCAATGATAAGAACATCATCGGTGATGAAGGGTTTCTCTTCGCGGCATCATACGACAAGTCGTCCCTCCTCATATCACGGCTCCGACAACAACAGGTCAACAACTGGGAATCGTTGGACGAAGATCCCTCCAGAACATCAACATATCAACTTCCACGTGCACCGCTCGAGACAATTAATCCTCTTCCAGCATGCGACCAAGTTCCAGACACGTCCGCGCGACCCAAGCTTCGTTCCCATTTCACGCATCTTTCACCCTAACTCTCAATCTCGCGTGCCCCCAACCCTGTGTCGGGCATCCAACCCGATTCCATACTCCACACTCGTAGCCCAGTCATATTTTTCTCCCGCGATCACACTACATCAGATATGCTAATGTTGAATAAGCAAGGATTTATGTCAAATATGGAAGACATCCACGCAGAGAATGTGGCTCGCTTGAAGCAGGTGTCACCAGAGGAGATTGAGGATGCTCATAAAAGGGTAATTGAAAAAATTAATCCTGTTATTGTTGAGATGTTTGTTAGCAGGAATGACAATACTTCAGGTCACGATAATGAAGATCATAACATGTTTAATGATTACCTGGATGAAAGTGGTAAGAATTTGGGGAAGAAAAATACTGTAAATGAACCTCCATCCCAGGTTGTCAAGGTTACCGGTGTATCAGCAAGCCATGCAGGTAGGGTGTCTGTTGGACAAGCTAAGAGCAACTCTTGGAAGGTTTGGAGTGGAAAAGTA
>NW_021365015.1:0-213 GCF_001605985.2 Dendrobium catenatum | reverse complement strand
GCAATAGGAACCGACCTTCCGTCCCCGATTGTTACCGTATCGCAGCCGTTGTAGTTAGTGGAGTTGGAGAGATTGTCCAACGTATTGGTCATATGAGCCGATGCTCCCGAATCTATATACCAGTCGGTGGAGGAGCTGTTGTCTGTGCTGGCTAGAAGCGCGTTCGGAGTCTTGGTTGATTGCTGGTTTGGCTTGTAATTAATGTTGAGGCGA
>NW_021365014.1:0-288 GCF_001605985.2 Dendrobium catenatum | reverse complement strand
TAATTCATTATCTTGATGGTAAAACTTCTCCTAGTCTTAGTAATTTTTATAAGATTAGAGATACTAAGCATTGTCTTTCTCTCATTAATTACTCTTTTTTCCACATTATGCATGAGGGTAATGCAGTGGTTGTTGGTTTAGCCAAAATGGGATGTTCTCTAGCTGGGTTCAACAATTATTTTGAGCACTCTTTACCTAGGGATATTAAGGGCCTGGTTAGGTTGGATCGGCTGAATATCCTTTATATTCATTTTAATTAATGGGCTTATCCTTACGTGTTCCTAGTTT
>NW_021365013.1:0-434 GCF_001605985.2 Dendrobium catenatum | reverse complement strand
TTGGAGGTTTGATTTTGAATTTTGCAGGAGTTCTATGCGTATTGCTTTTATTTCTCAACTCCTTTTTTGGGTGCTGATATCTTACAACCCTAGCATGTTTTTAGGTTATTTTGTAATTGTTAGTATTAGGAACCACTAGGCTTTTTGATTTATTTTTTTGTAGCTCTGATGAGCATTAGCAAGTTGGAGGTTCCTATTAAGGACCTTGTAACCATTTTTTTGATATTAACGTGTAGGCCCCTCTGTTGGTTTTAAACAAAAAAAAAAGTCAATCTGTTCCATCAAGAAATGTCCAGTGACGAATACAGCCATAGGCGAGGGCTAGCTCGAGGCAGACCGACGACCAAAGATGATGTAAGAGTGAAAATCGAGCTTCCAGAATTTGATGAAAGAATGAAGCCAGACGAATTCTTGAATTGGTTGCATACTATGGA
>NW_021365012.1:0-1503 GCF_001605985.2 Dendrobium catenatum | reverse complement strand
TTGGATGAGGTAACCGCCTTTGTTTCGGTACCCGAATGAAGAAGAAGACTATACAGAAAAACACGGTATTACCGGCGGATCATATTCGCCGGTAACACGTAAAATCCGACGGAAGGACTTGGTTTCCGGCGCATTTCCGCCAGATTTTGGTACGCCGGTTTGGTGCGCGTCGGAAAATGTCTTCCGACATTTATAAGACGTCGGAAACCGTTTCGACGCACTCTCCGACGCATTACCGGCGCAAAATATATTAGCCAAAACGTCGTTTCCTAACCGATTATTCCGGCGATATATACGCCGGAAGTTTACGACGTACATATCTGACGGAAAATACCGGCGAATAAAACGTCGTAGGTGCGCCGTAACTAAAGCTACGATTAGCTTCCGGCGCATTTGCCGCCGCCAGTTTCTGGTGGAAAAGAAACGCCGGCATGATTGCACCGATTCGTTGTATCGTCGTTTCCGTCGCATTATTTACCGACGTAATAGGGCTTTCGCCGACGAATTTTCTGGCGTCCCAGACGCCGGAATGTGTTCCGGCGCATTTTGGGCCGATTACAAGTCGTTGAGTTTAAAATAGCAGTCGTATTATCCGCTTGTAAATGCGCTGGACATTTTCCGCCGTAAAGTCAGCCTGTACGAATGAAATGCTGGTATATTCCGACGTTACGACCGGCGCAGTGGACGTCGGAAATGTTCCGTCGCATGATGCGCCGGAAAATCCGCCGTTATTATTCCTTCGCATTATGCGACGGTACAAACGCCGTATTTACCGACGCAAAAAATTCCGCCGGAAAGTCCGACAATATTCGCGTGTTTTCCCGTAGTGAGAGCTGGATTTGGATTTGTGTCCTTGACCCTTTCATGGCTCTTACTTTATTTTATTTTAATGCATCAGTTATCTCTAATCTCATAAGAGAAAATTCGGATCAAAATTTTGATTATGATGAAATTTAAGGTTCAAAAATTTATCTTATGAAAATATAATGCAGAAGTTGAATGGTTGTTCATTTATTTCAATGATCTCAAAACAAATTTAAAATTTTCTAAAATTCTTATCATTATCAAATTTGATCATAATATTTTTTATGAGTTTTTTTCCTAATCTTTCTAATCGATAGATCTGCTTTGATTTCTGGAACTTAGAACAGAGAACTCCCCCGTCAATCATTTTATATAATTTAGTTGCTTGGTTTAAATTTTATTTTGATGAGAATTTGGTTTAAATGTTCATGCATCTTCCATGTACTTGCATGGGCCATTGATTTCAGATTGTTCTCTCTCTCTTCTATTTTTTTAGGGTACATGCAAGCTAGAAATTTGGTAGGAAATTGATGGATGGAGTATTGAGTGTTTGAGTTTGGGAAGGAGTTAGCCATAGGGGACTTGGCATATATGAGGCATTGTTAATTTGGAAAGAAAATGATTGGTGTTTACACTAATAGTTCTTGTTGATTAATTTAGTGTTATTAATGAAAAAATATTTAGGTTAGCAGATTTGAT
>NW_021365011.1:0-340 GCF_001605985.2 Dendrobium catenatum | reverse complement strand
AGTAAAATTGCTACTCTACTTGCTGGTTGAAAAGTCCAATTCTTGTCTTTTGCAGGTAGGATTCAATATTTGAAATTTACGATTGCTAATTCGATTGCTTATTGGATTCATGTAGCTATCATTCCCAAGGCTGGTTGTAAACTCATTGATAGAATGTGTGCAAGAGTTTTATACCATGGGTCTATTACTGATAAGAAGTTACACTTGATTTCTTGGAGGAAAACTAGTCTGCCTTACTATTATGGGGGACTTGGTATACCTGACATTAAGTCCATGTATTATGGGTTTGCTTGCACTTTTCTATGGAGATTCTACTCTTTTAAATCACCTCTCAATAGCT
>NW_021365010.1:0-1009 GCF_001605985.2 Dendrobium catenatum | reverse complement strand
GGCTCAATAATTGCGTACAGGCCGATTGGTCAAAAAGCCGGTCCGATCGTCCAGGCCGATCAGATATCGGCCAGGCCGATTAGACATAAACGATCGGCCCGAGGAGTCAATTCGGACGACCGTTGAAAAAGTAGATTGTCCGGGCCGATTAGGTGTATCGTCCAGGACGACGCATAATAATTGCATAATAATTGATAGTACCGGCCGAAGTTAAAACGTTTTAAATCACTGCCACGTTTATCGTCCAGGATGAACAGTGGATCGGCCCGGCCGATTGTCCAATAATGGATCGTCTGGGGCTGATTTTAAAGATTCAAACGTGCTGACACGTGGATCGTCCAGGACGATCCAGTGTATTGGTCATGACGATGCACATAAAATGCATCGGCCAGATGAAATATTCTATTGGCCAGAACTATCATCATGATTGCAACAGAGTTCGATCAAATCGTCCAGGATGATATAGGATCGTCCAGGATGATGAGTTATAGCAAGCATAGAAAAGGTCAGCAGATGGATTTTGAAGAGAATTTGCCCTATCGTCCAGGACGATAAAGGTATCGGCCAGGGCGATGTGACTAAAATTTAAAACATAAAGAAGGATGGTGATGATCAAAGCCCTCAAACAAAAAATAAAAGAAAAATACAGTAATAGAAAGCAAAAATACAAGGAAAAAAATGAATATTTTGGATTTTAATTTTTCTAAATTTTTTTATTTTATTTTATGGAGGCATCATATGAGATTTTCTCAAAAAGTTAAACTTTTAAAGTTCCAAGAGATCAAGGAGTTTTAACAAATCCCAATCAGAAGAAGGTAGAACATCTGATTTTGTTAACCCTAGATCGAACATCCTTCAGGGTACAAAATTCTTTTGGAAAATAGAGGCCTAACTCAGAATAACTAAATAGGATAAGAAGATCCATTCAAGACTTGTTTACAAAGAAAATATCTCATAATTAATAAAACAAAGTAATTTTTCTCAATCATGGAAATTGAAATCAAGTCTT
>NW_021365009.1:0-314 GCF_001605985.2 Dendrobium catenatum | reverse complement strand
CATTTATTTTATAGAATAGCATACATTTTTCAAGTTCTTACATTACTTCATTGCTCACATTACCTAGTCTTGGAAAATTATTTTAAAACTTATTTTCATGCATTTTTCTTTGCAAATACATTTAGAAATTTTATTTTAACATATTTAAATTTTCATATAATAAAAAATCAAAGAGAAAAACCCTTTTTTTATTAAAACTTTATTTTCTTGTAGGGCTTTAGAGCAATTTCCTTAAAACCATTCCTTTGCAAGATCTAAATTGTTACACTTATTTTTATCTTTCTTTATGACTTGTATTATTGCTATGAGGTTCT
>NW_021365008.1:0-532 GCF_001605985.2 Dendrobium catenatum | reverse complement strand
CTGGACTGAGGTTTTCCTCTGGATCATTTCCCCTTTCCGCGGTAGTTGAAGAGAGCAGTGGTAGGATCGGACCGACCATTGAACTTTGATGTGTCGATCGCTAGATTCACTTCTTCACTGAGAAGAAGAGGGTATAGTTGGTCCAGCGAGATCGGTTCTAGCATGGTTTGGATGGCCGTCTTGAATGATTGATACGTGGGAGGTAGACCATTGAGAATGTACAGAATTATGTCTTCCGTATGAACAATCGCACCGACAGCAGCAATTTGATCAATCAAAGATTTGATCTCGATGAGATATTGATTCATGTTGGAATTCTTGAACGTGAAGTTGTGAAGTTCATTCCTTAGTTGAATGACTTTGGATCTATTTGTGGATTGAAATCGGTTTTGAAGAGACAACTAGATTGCACTGGTTGTGTCAAGGTGGATTACATAGGAAAGAACAGGTGCCGAAATCATAGAGCAGATAGAAGCCGAGATGTTTTGATCCGTAAGGATTCATTTGGAGAAAAGAGGGTTTGTTGAAGACA
>NW_021365007.1:0-257 GCF_001605985.2 Dendrobium catenatum | reverse complement strand
TAAAGAACAAATAAGAAAATTGGCCTAATTCAGCTTGCTAGCTTGTAATTGGCAAATGAAAAAAGGGTAAATTGGTTGAATGGTCATTCAATCCTTATTGCACATTAATTCGCATGGCTGACAAAGAACTCCACTACGTAGATTTCACAGGAAGCAACCAAGGCCGAGAAGGTGGCACCAGTGGATCATCTAATGGAAGAAGCAACCATAATATATGGAGCAACAATAGGAAGAGTTTAAAGAACACACAAAGATCT
>NW_021365006.1:0-553 GCF_001605985.2 Dendrobium catenatum | reverse complement strand
TTGTGCTTCAATCCATCTACAAGCAAAATATTTTCAGCCATAAGGTTCTTGGAATTACCAATTATACTTGAGCCTACCACCTTTCTAGTGGTGTTGTCTCCAAGAGTAACCTTGATTGGCATCACCAGTCATATGTCGAGAGCATCCACTGTCCAGGTACCACATACTCTCACGAGGCCTTTTGTGAGAGCCCACCTGCAAGATTATCAAATGTCAGATATAGGAACCCAAACAGGTTTGGATCCCTTCTTATAAAAAGTATAATACAATGCATGTGTGGTATGCTGTGGATTATGCAACTTAGGTCTCCACACCCAATGTGTACTACGGTGAACTGTGCAAGTGTGTGAGATATGTCCTAGCATGCCACAGGAAAAACATCTAACTCTAGGAAAAGGGTTTCTTAAGTTGTTTGAGTTATAATGCCTATTCCTAGGTTTTGGTTTTTGATCAAAAGTAGGTGTCATCCTAGTTTTCTTACATGTATCTAATTCATTCTGAATCTTCACATTTGTATTTTTTAAGACTTCATTCTCAATCCTCAAGTTTTTCT
>NW_021365005.1:0-209 GCF_001605985.2 Dendrobium catenatum | reverse complement strand
TACCATATTAGCGATGATTTTGAAGACAAAGTAAAAATAAACAAAAAGAAAAATAAAACACACTAAAAAGCTAAAACAACGAAAATGAAACAAAAGCAAAAGAAGATAAAAGCAAAAGAAAAGAAAATAAACAGTTTCATGCATTTATGTCAATCACACCCAATCTGGTCCTTAAAAAACTGAAAGTATCAAAGGCCAGTGGTTTAGTA
>NW_021365004.1:0-260 GCF_001605985.2 Dendrobium catenatum | reverse complement strand
ATTGAGATGTAATTAACCACGGGGGCTTGTGCCCATGGGAAACCAAATTCCACAACAAATAAACTCCCCTCAAGCTGATGTATCGGGTGGGAAAAATCTCATGACTCTGATCAGGTTATGCATATTATTACCCATCGAGGTGCATAAACAAGAATTGTTATCATCAATAGTTAATCGTATGTATGATTTAATCTCCCCTCCTATTGGCTCGCTTGTGAAGAGTGCAAAGGCCTGTGATTGTTTCGTCCTTTAGGATGGTG
>NW_021365003.1:0-265 GCF_001605985.2 Dendrobium catenatum | reverse complement strand
ATCACAAATAAAATAAAAAACAAAAATCATGAATCATAGTGATAGATCCTCTAAGTGTTAGTATTATCTTCCATGCATCACAATGATTATGTCTCCTATATATTTGTTTATTTAACTTGATGAATAAACCTTATGTTTATTCTAGGTCCAACTTAAAGATGTTTATCATTACATAAATGTGCACACATAAATAACTAAAACTTGAAAAACATCACATCTATATTCATTTTACAATGAAATTAACTAAAGTAATTAAGACCCATAC
>NW_021365002.1:0-215 GCF_001605985.2 Dendrobium catenatum | reverse complement strand
GCTCCAAGATTGAGTCGGAAGATGTAATGCTGCACATTCTCAATGGGTTACCACCACTATACAACTCTTTCAAGTCCACAATTCGCAACTCGCTCCTACCCATCGATCTTGATACATTCTACGCCCTTCTCTGCAATGAAGAACTCCATCTTCAGCAAGAAAATCTTCAAGAGCAGATCAACACAACTGGCAACACTAATGCCTTATACGCAGCC
>NW_021365001.1:0-320 GCF_001605985.2 Dendrobium catenatum | reverse complement strand
CAACCCATGGCTGCCGACAAGGATCCTTCTGTCAGGATGGGTCGACTATCTCCTCTGACTAAGTAGATCAGGGACCACGATGGCTCGGGACGACGGAACCATGGGATCTTGATCGGGTCTATCATCCATTCCTCCACCATCCGCTTTAAGTGAAAGATGATAAAATTTCTATTTTAAATATCAAATCTTCAAACTTCCAATCTTCAATACCCAAACTCATGCTGCTACTATATGCCAGATAACGCGTATATCTACATATCTGATTGATGACTAGCCTTAATCAAAAGTTCTCTCTTGTTATCGAGAGGGGTAATTAACTA
>NW_021365000.1:0-252 GCF_001605985.2 Dendrobium catenatum | reverse complement strand
AATGAATTAAATAAAAAAATTTTAATTAAATATACCCAAAGCAGGTCGGGTCGGGTTGACCCGGACCCGAAGCGGGTCGGGTTCGGGTTCGGAAAACCGACCCGTTTGCAAAAACGGGTCGGGTCGGGTCGGGTTGAACAGTGTCGGGTCAATTTCGGGTTGGATTCGAACCCGACCCGTGACCCGTTTTTGACAGGTCTATAGTATACGCATAGATTACGCACAACATAATATTGAACACGTCCAGTACTC
>NW_021364999.1:0-305 GCF_001605985.2 Dendrobium catenatum | reverse complement strand
GCTGCTTAGCCCTCATAATTAAGAGCATGGCTTGGCATAGGGTCAATGGTGTTAGCACTTTCATTTTCATATATAACTGCTTGGGATTTTATTAGGATAACCATGCAGGGAGTCTAGAATTTTCTTGTTAAATGAATGTAATATTTATAAAATTTGTTAAGAGTTATGAAAATGGTCTTTGAGTGTGGATATTCTTATCCCACTTGAATCCCAAAAGAAGAAGTCATCCTCATAGGTGAAATTCTTCTTCCATTTGGGAGGTCGAGTGGGATGGCTTTAGATATCCAAAGAGAAAAGGCAATCAT
>NW_021364998.1:0-514 GCF_001605985.2 Dendrobium catenatum | reverse complement strand
GGTTGGCACGATATTGATGTCAATGGGTCTCCTATAAATACCTTCAGGAGGTCGTAGTGAATACAACGATCCCCTGCAAATGACTACAAACTACTTGTGCATATCGTAAACACATTGAACCACTGTGGGCACAAGTACAAGTATCTCCTAGTACGATCCCTACAAGGTCACACAAGTAGAATCAAATCACTTGAGATTGGTGAAAGGTGGGTAGGATGCAAGAACAACAATTCTTCTACAAAACACTTCCAGGAGGTCGTAGTGAATACAACGGTCCCCTGCAAATACATACAAGCACATCAAACCACCTGAGACTGGTGAAAGGTGGGTATGATATTGATGTCAATGGGTCTCCTACAAATACTTCTAGGAGGTTGTAGCAGATATAACGGGTCCTCGCAAATGTCTATGAACCACTTGTGGATAACAACAGGGATACATTCGTAAGTACAAATATCACTCTACGACATGATGACTAAATCACAAGCACGCGGTACAAGGGAACCCGTGTACG
>NW_021364997.1:0-719 GCF_001605985.2 Dendrobium catenatum | reverse complement strand
GTGCAAGTTTCTAAATCATGCATGTAGTCCTGCATCAGCTCACAAACCAGTCGCATAATATATAAGCTAATAATAATAAAGGTAAGAATTTACTTAAATCTATGCCTAATATTGGTAAAGGAGATGAATTCCTCCTAAGGGTGGCAATCAATACTTACATTATACTCGAGGGACTTGCATCCAAATAAGTACATGAATTTGGGATGTAAAAATTTTTAATTAGCGTTCGTTATTTCCTTACATGTTTCAATGTCCCTTATTTTAAATGATATTGTCCCCCATCTCCAATCACAATAAAACCAGTTTTTTAGTCCTAGCTTGGTCCTCTAAAACTTTGGAAATACCATATGTAGAAACTCTGCAGGGATAACTCATGAAAATGACATCAATAAAAGCAGGGGATACGTTGAAGTCGCACTTGGATAAACCTTGCGTAAGTCGCACCAAACCTGCACGATCACCATTACCCGATTCCACAAGTCATGAGAAAATCCAATGGAACATTAGCCTTAGCATCAACGTTTCAATGAGAAATAACTGAAAGTTGGAGGGGCATCCTGAACCAGCCTTCTCTCCTCTCTTATTGTTAATGGATTAGCACGTTATAGGTTCAAAATTTGAAAGAAGCTTGCTCGCTCATTTGAGATGCAGTTCAGCTGAAACCTAATTTCATAGTTTTTGTTGCTGTTTTTGCACATCTAAATTTTATGTTGCTGTGT
>NW_021364996.1:0-248 GCF_001605985.2 Dendrobium catenatum | reverse complement strand
GATTCTAAACAAGCACTTGAACTTGTACTTGGAACTCGAACTGTACAGCATCAAGAAACGCAAACTGAACTCAAGCTGGATCCGAAATAGGGACTTGAGTTTGAATGGGATGCTAAGAGTTGAACCGATAACGACATACAAGACTCAAGCATGGGCTGGACCTTGAACTCGGGTCTTATGAAATACATAGGACCATGGCTTTGGATGAATGAACAAATCAGAGTCTAAATGCACAGTTCTCTAAATTA